>NW_022630136.1:201531-229031 GCF_010909765.2 Amblyraja radiata | reverse complement strand
GGCCGGTTCAGAGCCGCAATTGCTCTTGGGATAAAACTGTTCCTGAGTCTGGGGGTTCGGGCGTAGAAGGCCTTGTAACGTCTGCCGGGGGGAAGTAGTTGAAACAGACCGTGGCAGGGGTGTGATGAGTCCTTATGGATGCTGAGGGCCTTCCTGAGGCACCGCGTGTGGTAGATGCTGGTAGCTCTGTCCCGATGATCCGCTGCGCTCTGTTGACGACGCGCAGAAGAGCTCTCCTCTCCGCCTCCGTGCAGCTGAGATACCACACAGAGAAGCCATACGTTAGTATGCTCTCTGTGGTGCAGCGGTAGAACGTTGTCAGCAGCTGTTGGGGCAGACCAGTCTTTTTTAATGTCCTCAGGAAGAACAGTCCTTGCTGTGCCTTCTTGACCAGTGCGGCGGTGTTTGTGGACCATGTGAGGTCTTCTGAAATGTGAGTGCCCAGAAACTTAAAGCTGGACACTCTCTCCACACTTTCCCCGTAAATGGAGATTGGGGCGTATTCTCCAGAATGGGACCACCTGAAGTCAATAATCAGCTCCTTGGTCTTGGAGGTGTTTAGTGCCAAGTTGTTATTGGCGCACCAGTCCGCCAGGTTCTGCACCTCCGCTCTGTAGTTTGTTTCATCACCGTTGGTGATCAGCCCAATCACTGTTGTGTCGTCTGCAAACTTCACGATGGTGTTGGTGTCGAATGCAGGGACACAGTCGTGAGTGAAGAGGGAGTAGAGCATGGGGCTTAGAACACAACCCTGTGGTGTGCCGGTGCTCAGGGTGATGGTGGAGGACAGGTGCGGGCCCAGTCTCACTGCCTGCGGTCGCTCCGTGAGAAAGTTCAGGATCCAAGCGCATATCGGTGAGCTGAGGCCTAGCTGGTGGAGTTTGGTGGTGAGCTTGGTGGGGATGACTCTATTGAATGCAGAGCTATAGTCAATGAAGAGCATCCTCACATACGTCCCCTGTCTGTCCAGGTGAGTCAGGACAGTGTGAAGGGCCAGAGAGATGGCATCCTCTGTCGATCTAGTTGCCCTGTACGCAAATTGATGGGAGTCCAGTGAGGCAGGGATGCTGGATTTAATATGGGAGAGGACCAGCCTTTCGAAGCACTTCATAGGGATTGGAGTCAGGGCAACCGGCCAGTAGTCGTTGAGGTTGGTGGTTTTGGACTTTTCGGCACCGGCACTATGGTGGCTGTTTTCAGGCACTTGGGGACCGTTGCCAGAGATAGAGATAGATTGAAGATTCTCGTGAATACCTCCGCCAGTTGTCCAGCACAGTCCTTTAATACTCTTCCCTGTACTCCATCCGGGCCTGCAGCCTTGCGTGGATTGATCATCAGTACAACCACCGAGCGTTGTGTCCTGGCTCTCCTCCATTGTTTGAGGAATTGGAGGAAAAGCACCTCATGACTCATGAGAATCTGTGTCTCTATCAGAACTACAACACAATATGTCATTTCATCAGGACTACCCCACAGCGTGTCATTACATCAGAACTAGCCGCATTGTGACACTCCTTCACGGCAACCTGAGAGTGTGTATTTCTAATAGAACTATCCACGGTATGTTACTCTATCAGCACTACTTCACAGTATAAATCCAGACCCACAGTGTCACTTCCATCAGTAACGCCTCACATGACAGTCCATCTGTACTACCACCGTGTGTCAGTCCATTAGCACAACACACAATTAGTCACATCATTAGTACTACACCATATTTTATCACTTTATCTGTACCACCTCACAGTGTTTCACTCTATCAGTATTGCTCCACAGTGCGTTACTCCATTAGTACCACCATAGTGTGCCCCTCCATTAGCAATACTCCACAGTGTTTCTCTCCATCAGACCCACCACAGTGTGTCCCTCCGTCAGTATCACCAACGTGTGTTCCCGCATCAGCAGGGCTCAAAATTAACGGTTGCCCGGGTGCCATTGACCACTCAAAGCGCTGCCGGGCAACCTAAACACCGAGTCATTTTGCCCGACTTGGCAAACAGATACTGGTTTATACCGAAGATAGACACAAAAAACTGGAGTAACTATGCGGGTCAGGCAGCATCTCTGGAGAAAAGGAACGCAACATTTTGTGTCGGCGGTGACGGCTGTTTTTGCGTTGGCAAGATACTAGGTGCGGGGTGACGAAGGGTCGCAGCGAATGACGGGCCCCGAACAGCGACAGCGGCTTCATCTCCTCCTCCTCTCGCCCCGATAAGGGCCGCTGCCTGCAAACCCGCTAACCAAAGATCTTATAGCACTCCATCAGTACCACCACAGTCTCCCTCCATCAGTGCCACCACAGTGTGTCACTACATCAGTACCACCACAGTGTGTCACTCCATCAGTACCACCACAGTGTGTCACTCCATCAGTGGACGGGGAGAGGGCAGCCCAGAGAGGGGGAATAGAGAGCGTAGGAGAGAGAGTAACAGTCCAGTGAGAGTGACATCAGTAAGGATGGAGGGAGAGAGAACGAGAGGAGGGAGAGGTGCTGCATTCTTTGCCGATTTATTTAGGTTTAGGACAATTCTGAGGCTCAATGTTTCTGTTCTCTGAGTGTCTTTGGGTCGTCCCTCCTCAGAGGTGATGAAGGAAGGCAGAGAATGTTATTGCCCCATGGTATAGTCAGATCTATTCCAGACAAGCAGGGAGTGAATGGTTCCCGGGGTCAGTGAGCGGGAGTGTGGGGTTGGGGTCACAGTCAGTGAAACCGCCATCATATTGAGTGGTGAAGCAGAGTGGAGGGCTGGGGAGGGGGGGGGGTGAGGTTGGGGCATTTTAGTCCAAGGTGATGTGTTGAACTAATTCCTCAACCTGTGGACAAAGGTCGCCCAGTCCAGTCCACCTTCAAACTGGGCACGAGAAGCCCTGAGAGGGTCCGTGGAATTTGGCATTGCCTTGCTGAGTGAAACGGATTGAAGTAAATCAGACAAACAACATGAGGTGGAGAGTTGGATCTGATGGAGTTTGAAACAATAACCCCTTTGCTGGAACAATGCCGCCCGCCGCTCCCAATTTCAATCCTTCAGTATCTATCGCCACAATTCCCAGTCTTTGGAGTTTCTCCATCAATTCCCTGAATAAATCACAACCTGTCTGTCTGTCTCAGCAGGGATTTCACTCGGCTGATGTCATCTGTTTGTGAATCATTTCAAAATCTCTATTTTTAAACTCTGTTGAAACTTCACTGTCCCGGTGGAGACGGTAAATGGTATAAATTCTCCAGGAATGTTGTGTCCCAGCATTTCATTCCGAGACATTACCGGTAGCTCACGGGGACACGTCGCTGGGCAGAGAGAATGGGGCGCAGTGAAAAACTGAATCAATATTACAGTGTGGAGAAAATCCTGTACGTGATCATTGCTGCCGTTGGAATCCCTGGTAAGTGAGCAGAACAATTCAAGTTATATAACTCCATCCGTGTGTTAACTGGTGTTGACCCGATTCTCATCATGTTACAAGTTCCCAACTGATGATCGTTGAACAAGAATGTGTGAAGAATATCAATCCTCTCTGTGAAATATTTGTGAATTAACGGCGCTGTGATTTGTCTTATTTTCAGACAGCTGAAACTAAGCCTCTTTTTCTCTCACTGCTGCCGGCCAGGAGCCACTGGAATGTGGTTCTTGCCTTCAGTGGCACGTTGCCCAGAGTTGTCCCAGTGCTCGGGACAGGCAGACAGGCAGGCAGCTCTCCGGGACAGCGTGACTGGGAGAGAGGGGTTCACATTGTGAATTTCACTGTGTGTGAGTTATTGATCAGAGTGAACAACCACTCGCTCCTGTGGACACTGTGTCTCACTCACTGTGGAGTCTGTCTGTCACAGTCCGATTCCACCCACAGCCTGTTGGTCAATAATTGGATCCATCTCCGGGACCAGTGGCCGCGGATCAACCGGTGTGTGTGTGTGTGTGTGTGTGTGTGTGTGTGTGTGTGTGTGTGTGTGTGTGCGTGCGTGCGTGCGTGCGTGCGTGCGTGTGTGTGTGTGTGTGTGTGTGTGTGTGTGTGTATATATTTATGTGTGTGTGTGTGTGTGTGTGTGTGTGTGTGTGTGTGCGTGTGTGTGTGTGTGTGTGTGTGTGTGTGTGTGTATGTGTGTGTGTGTGTGTATATATGTGTGTGGATGTGTGTGTGTGGATGTGTGTGTGTGTGTGTGTGTGCGTGCGTGCGTGCGCGTGCGTGCGTGCGCGTGTGTGTGTGCGTGTGAGTTTGTGTGTGTGTGTGTGTGTGTGTGTGTGTGTGTGTGTGTGTGTTTGTGTGTGTGTGTGTGTGTGTGTGTGTGTGTGTGTGTGTGTGTGTGTGTGTGTGTGTGTGCGCGTGTGTGTGGGGATGGAATGGGTATGTGCGTGTGGTGGCTGTTGGCATTGTGTGTGTGCGTGTGTGTGTGTGTGTGTGTGCGTGTGTGTGTGTGTGTGCGTGTGTGAGTGTGTGTGTGTGTGTGTGGGGTGGTGAGTGTGTGTGTGTGGTGGCGGGCATGTATGTGGGATTATGTGTGTGTGAAGTGAGTGTGTGTGGTGTGGGGTGTGTGTGGGGTGGGGTTGTGGTATGTGTCGGCTGGCGAGTTTGTGCAAATACCTCACCTGCACATCTCCTTTAAAGACGACCTCACTTTAAAGCTAAAAGATCTCTAGATCTTGACATTTATATTCTGGAAAAAGTTTCGACTGTGAGACCTATCTATGTGCCTTGTTATTTTATATTTTGCTATCAGTTCTTCCTCAGCTGCTGAAGTGCCAGCGATAACAATCCAAGTTTGTTCAACCTTGCCTTGTACCTAATGCTGACTAATCGAGACAGCCCACTGGTAAACTCTTCTGCTCCCTCTCAAAACCTCCATGTCTTTCCAAAAACAGGGCGATCAAAAATGCACACAGTGCTCCAAATACCACTCTGTCTACCCATGTTTCCACTGTCAGGCAGCTATAGACCTGGACCCAAGGATGCTGGAGCATCTCAACCCATCAAGCAGCATCTCTGGAACAAATTGATATGGTGCTCTACCCGAAACCTCACAATTCCATTTTCACCAGAGATGCTGCCAAACACGCTGAATTGCTCCAGCATTTTGTGTCTATCCTTGGCGACACCTCGACTACCCTAACTCACTCAAATTTCTGTAGCTCACTCAGCAACAAACCACAAACATTTTTTAAGCCCGCCGGCAAGGGAGGTGCCAAATGTAGCCAGGCAGTCTGACCTCCACCGTGGCATCTCTCGGTCACGTCCTCATACCTATCCCTTCACCATGACCCCACAGACGATCAATAGGTACACAAAAATGCTGGAGAAACTCAGTGGGTGCAGCAGCATCAATGGGGCGAAGGAAATAGGCAATGTTTCGGGCCGAAACCCTTCTTCAGATGATCTCATCATCTCTGGTTATATCGCCTCCCCAAAATACACCAACAGAACTTCCCTTGCAGACCCACTGCGTTTGTCTGCTTTGCCCCACTGACCTCATCTCCACACACATTGATTCTTGCTTCTCTCCCCTTGTCAAATCCCTTCCTTGTACATGCGAGATACATAATACGCCGTTCAATAACTTTCAATTTCCAGACAATCTTTGCCACGGACGTCCGGTCCCCGTACACCTTCATCCACAAAGAGGAAAGTGTAGGAAGGAACCGCAGATGCTGGTTTATATCGAAGATAGAGACAAATGCTGGAGAAACTCAGGGTGACAGGCAGAATCTTCCAGAGATGCTGCCTGCCCGCTCAGTTACTCCAGCATTTTGTGTCTATCTCCACGAGGAAGGTCTCAATGCATTCCGGTTCTTAGAAACATAGAAACATAGAAATTAGGTGCAGGAATAGGCCATTCGGCCCTTCGAGCCTGCACCGCCATTCAATATGATCATGGCTGATCATCCAACTCAGTATCCCGTACCTGCCATCTCTCCATACCCTCTGATCCCCTTAGCCACAAGGGCCACATCTAACTCCCTCTTAAATATAGCCAATGAACTGGCATCGACTACCCTCTGTGGCAGAGAGTTCCAGAGATTCACCACTCTCTGTGTGAAAAAAGTTATTCTCATCTCGGTTTTAAAGGATTTCCCCCTTATCCTTAAGCTGTGACCCCTTGTCCAGGACTTCCCCGACATCGGGAACAATCTTCCTGCATCTAGCCTGTCAAACCACTTAAGAATTTTGTAAGTTTCTTCTTCGAATAAGGACCAAATTGATTTCACCCTACTAGTATTCTTCCCAACCTGGCAGACATCCTCGCCCTCAACAAATTGTCTTTGAACTCCATTCATTTTCTTCAAGTTAAAGATGTGGCCATGGGCTCTCGGATGGGCCCCAGGTCTGCCTGCCTTTTTTCTCCTTGACGTTGAACAGTACTTGTTCTACATGTACGCTGGTGCCATCTCATTGAAACATAGAAACATAGAAATTAGGTGCAGGAGTAGGCCATTGGGCCCTTCGAGCCTGCACCACCATTCAATATGATCATGGCTGATCATCCAACTCAGTATCCCGTACCTGCCTTCTCTCCATACCCTCTGATCCCCTTAGCCACAAGGGCCACATCTAACTCCCTCTTAAATATAGCCAATGAACTGGCCTCGACTACCCTCTGTGGCAGGGAGTTCCAGAGATTCACCACTCTTTGTGTGAAAAAAGTTCTTCTCATCTCGGTTTTAAAGGATTTCCCCCTTAAGCTGTGACCCCTTGTCCTGGACTTCCCCAACATCGGGAGCAATCTTCCTGCATCTAGCCTGTCCAACCCCTTAAGAATTTTGTAAGTTTCTATAAGACCCCTCTCAATCTCCTAAATTCTAGAGAGTATAAACCAGGTCTATCCAGTCTTTCTTCATAAGACAGTCCTGACATCCCAGGAATCAGTCTGGTGAACATTCTCTGCACTCCCTCTATGGCAATAATGTCCTTCCTCAGATTTGGAGACCAAAACTGTACGCAATACTCCAGGTGTGGTCTCACCAAGACCCTGTACAACTGCAGTAGAACCTCCCAGCTCCTATACTCAAATCCTTTTGTTATGAAAGCTAACATACCATTCGCTTTCTTCACTGCCTGCTGCACCTGCATGCCTACTTTCAATGACTGGTGTACCATGACACCCAGGTCTCGCTGCATCTCCCCTTTTCCTAGTCGGCCACCATTTAGATAATAAGGGCAACAACAGATAATAATTAGATAATCTCCCAACTATATTTCCACTACACTAATGACAGTACCGTGACTGCTTCCAGGAAACCTCCCATGCAATGTTTTTTCACAAAGGAATACATTTAGCTCAGCAGAAATCATGAATGGAATTCAAAGTTTAACAGCAGCTCCTGGCGACTCAAATCACCAGAGTTTCTCTGAAATATGCCTCGGATTAACAAAGATTGTAGGTTGGGGTTGCTGATATTCTCGTGAGCTAATTGGAGCCAGGGTCACAGATAATGACATTCAGAAGCAGGACATTCTGCCCAAGGTACCAATGCCATCCAACATGTACCAATCTGCAATTCTCCATTTTTCCATCACTCGCATGACAGCCTTACTTATCATTGCGTTTCATGAGCTCATCTAAATATTGTTTTTCAAAGTGTTGTGAGTGCCGACATCCATTACCAAATCAGGCAACATGTTGTATACCTGAAGCTCAGGGTGGGTGGCATAACCGTTACTTAAATGCCCACATAACCGTCACCTGAAGCGTCTCAACTCCGATTATGGACACCTGTGCTAAGGCGATATGTTTTTCAAGTGTCCAGTCTCACAACAGTCCTCGTCGTTTTGTGAACATCAAACAGAGCCCACACTCATTTCCCTCCAGTTTAAAGGGCACGAGCACTATCCCCACAGACAGCAGAAACCATCTCTTGCAGCACTCTGGTACAACTCCCTGAAGCTCTCATGATTGCGGAGACCGCAATTCAACCTGATGTTTCAAATATGAGTCATAATCATAGAGTGATACAGCGGGGAAATAGGCCCTTCAGCCAATCTTGCCCTCAACGGCCATCATTTTCCATCTACACTCGTCCCACCTGCCCACGTTTGATCCGCATTTCTCCAAACCTGTCCTATCCATATACATATCTAACAGTTTCTTACACGTTGGGATAGTCCCAGCCTCAACTAACCCAGCTGGCTGTTTGTTCCATGTATCCACTGCCCTTTGTGTGAAAAGCTTACCCCCTCAGATTCCTATTAAATTATCTCCCCTCACCTTAATGAAGGTATGATGTTGTGGAAATTACAGAGACGTGGCTGCAAGAGGATCGGAGCAGGGAGCTGAATATTCAAGGTTATACGTTGTACCGGAAAGGCAGACAGGTGGTCAGAGGGGTGGGGTAGTTATGTTGGTAAGGAATTAAATTCGGTCTTTAGCGAGGGGTGACATAGGATCAGAAGATGTAGAGTCTTTGTGGGTAGAGCTGAGAAATTGTAAGGGTAAAAATACCCTAATGGGAGTTATTTACAGCCCCTAAAGAGTAGCCAGGATATAGGCTACAAGTTATATCAGGAGACACAATCGGCATGTAAGAAAGAAAATGCTAATGTCGTCATGGAATATTTTAATCTGCAGGTAAACTGGGAAAATCAGCTTCAGATACTGAACCCCAAGAAAGTGAATTTGTACATGGCCTCCGCGATTGATGCTTAGAGCACCTGGCAGTGGAGTCTACCGGCGAAAAGGCAGTGTTGGATTTAATGTTGTGTAATAAACTGGATTTCGTACGGGAATTCACGGTAAAGGAACCAGTCGGAGGTAGCGACCATAATATGATAATATTTAACCTGCGATTTGATAGCCAGAAGATGAATTCGGATATGTTCGTATTACAGCTGTGCAAAGTGGACTACAGAGTCATGAGGGAGGAGGTGGCCAAAGTTGACTAGAAAGGGGTGATCATGGAACAGCAATGGCAGCAATTTCTGGGAATAATCCGGAAGATGCAGGATCTTTTCATTCAAACGATTCAGAAAGATTTGAGGTGGAGAAAGAGGCGCCCGTGGCTGATAATGGAAGACAAGGAAAGTATAAAATTAAAAGAGAAGGCGTGTAACATAGCAAAGATAAGTGGAAAGCCAGAGTATTGGGAAGCTTTTAAATAACAACAAAAGTTAACTAAAAAGGCAATACGTGGAAAAAAGGTGAAATACGAAGTTAGCCAATAATATTAACCAAGACAGCAAGAATTTCTTCTGTTACACAAAGAGTATGAAAGAGGCAAGCGTGGACATTGGACCGCTAGAGAATGATGCAGGAGAAGTGATAATGGGGAATAAAGAAATGGCAGAGGAGTTGAATAACTTTTGTGCATCGGTCTTCAGAGTGTAAGACACCAGCAACGTGCCTGAAATTCAACATAGTCAGGGGGTAGGCGTTAGTGTTGTGGCTATTACTATGGAGAAGGTGCTTGGGAAGCTGAATGGGCTGAAGGTGGATAGGTCACTTGGACCGGATGGACTGCACCCTAGGATTCTGAAAGAGGTGGCTTTAGAGATTGTGGTGACCGTGGACAATGTCGTTCAACTACATAGAGCGGACGGTGAAGTAGAGGCAGCAGGGAAATCAAGAGGCGGTGGAATACGCTTCTAATCTAACCAGGACTGGGACAGCCACATCACGGTACTGTCTAACATATGTTCTCCCAATCTAGAATCCTTCTTTATAAACTACAAACCCTTTTTTTCTCCGATGGAATTTACTTATTTTATTCTTGTTGGAGTTTACATTCCCCCCCCCCCCCCAAGCTTGCGTACAGAGGCGCTACGCAACTCACTGACCAGGTAATGAGGGTAGAGAGTGACTTCCTAGACTCCATGGTCATTGTCTTGGGGGACTTTAACAAGAAGATTGAGGGGGGATCTTATAGAAACTTACACAATTCTTAAGGGGTTGGACAGGCTAGATGCTGGAAGATTGTTCCCAGTGTTGGGGAAGTCCAGAACAACGGGTCACAGTTTAAGGATAAGGGGGAAATCTTTTAGGACCGAGATGAGGAAAACATTTTTCACACAGAGAGTGGAATTCTCTGCCACAGAAGGTAGTTGAGTCCACAGTTCATTGGCTATATTTAAGAGGGAGTTAGACGTGGCCCTTGTGGCTAAAGGGATCAGGGGGTATGGAGAGAAGGCAGGTACAGGATACTGAGTTGGATGATCAGCCATGATCATATTTAATGGTGGTGCAGGCTCGGATGGCCGAATGGCCTCTACTCCTGCACCTATTGTCTATGTGTCTATGTTTCTAACCTCAGCCAAGACATTCTAAAATACAGACTTGCACCACCAGTGAGTCGAGAACACTGTTACACTTCAATCAAGAACGCATATCGTTCTGTTCCCCGGGCGGGTCTGGGTCTCTCAAATCATTGCATAGTTCACCTTATACCGACCTACAGGCAGAAACTAAAAGCTGCTAAGACTGTGGACACAACAATGAAAAGTTGGACAAGCGAGGGCATTGAAAACCTACAATCCTGCTTTGACTGTACGGATTGGAATGTGTTCAGGGTAGCAACCACAAGCCTCGATGACCATACAGACACTGTATCATCATATGTCAGCTTTCGTGCGGACAGTTACATTTCCACTAGGACCCGGACCTGGTTCAACAACAACAAGCCCTGGTTCAATGCAGAACTCAGACAGCTCCGACAGTCTAAAGAGGAGGCCTACAGGAGCAGGGATGCAGACCTGTACAGGCAGGCCAAGTACAAGCTGAGATGAGGAATCAGAGCTGCCAAGGAAAGGAAAGGAATGTTGAGGAGCAAGTTCTCAGCTAGTGACTCTTCTTCAGTTTGGAAGGGTTTGCAATGTATCATCAGCTACAGGAGGAAAGTCCCCCGCTCCTCGGACAATCGTCAGCTGACCAACGACCTGAACGAGTTCTACTGCAGGTTCGACAAACAGAAACGTAACTCTGATACCCCATCCCCACTCCCCAAACAACACTTCACATCTCCTCACAGCATGACTGGACCCTTCCGCACCCACTCCTCCCCAACCACCACTTAATACCCACTTACAGCCTGACTCCAATCTGTAAAGACTGGGCCATCGTCCACTATCTGCCCCCTCCTTGCTGCCCAACACCAACCTGGCCACTTCTCCATCACTAACAATAGAAATTGAGGAGATGGAGAGGCTGTTAAGAAGAAAGAAAAGCCGGAAATCTCCAGGACCGGACAATGTTTCCTCCTTTTCCCTCTAGCTCTGTGCCGAACAACTGGCACTGGCCTACACAACATTTTCAACCAGTCCCTGTAAACGTGTACAGACCCTGCCTGCTTCAACGTCTCCACTATTGTCTCTGTACCCCAAAATATAAAGATTACTGGTCTTAATGACAAGAGGTCCGTCTAATGCAAAAGAAAAACACGCGTTTATGTGAATGAATTGCTGCTTTCAAAGCGGAAATCGCTTTTAAAACATGGGGGATCACAATGAGGCCTGAAATCTAGGACAGGCGTCGGCAACCTACGGCCAACTATTTAGTAATCTCCTTTCATGTCAAAGTCATATCAACAGAGGTCCCATCACCAATCTAGCTGTAACTCCACTGGTCACAGATCTCCCGCCTGGACATCGTTCTCCCACCGCAAACCTCTGCCTTTTTATCAATGAACTAGTTTTAAATCCATACGACTAAAACACTGTAGAACCCGTGCATCTTAATCTCGGATTCCCCTATCACGGGGGACTTGATCAAATGCCGTTTTGATCATCCAAAATCAGTACCCAGTTTCTGCTTTCTCCCCATATACCTTCATTCCGTAACTCTAACAAATTAAATTATGGGAGGCTTTTTATAGTGAAAAAAACTGCATGACATCATTTTCACCATGTGATGATTTTTCCACACGTCAGTAGTCGTTGTTGGCTCAAGAGTAACTCGGGAGAGGAACGTGGTAACTCGGGAGCGGAACTTGGTAACTCGGGAGGGGAACTTGGAACATCTAGAAATGACAAGTAAACGGCAAACTTAGTCAAACCCGTGGTAAACCGGTTGAACCCTTGAACATAAACTTGGAATCTCGTACACAACCACGAGTCTGATTGTTTCTTTCACTTGGGGTCACTCGTGGGTCGACTCGCACCGTGAGACAGGGGCTTACTACAAAAATCTACGCAGACATTCTACATCCTATCCCAATCCATTACATGTGTTATCTCCTTAAAAAAAACTGGATCAAATGAGTAAAACACGACGTGCCGCGTTCAAAGCCACTAATTAACTAATTTTCATCCAAATGTGAGTAAATCCTTTCCTAAATTATCCTCTACAATACCTTCCCTACTGGTGACATGATGCTCACCAGCCTATCATTCGCTAAATTATCCATGCACCCTTACTAAAACAGTGGAACACCATTAGCTGGTTCCCATTCTAGGACCTCGCCAGTGGTTCGAGAATGACCTCCCTCAATGTTCGTGCAATCTCCTTTCCTTCGTCACTCATTAACCCGAAATAGATGCCAGCGGATTTTATCCAATACACTTCACGACTCCCCAAACCTCATCCTTCTTAACATCAAACTGCGTTGGCATATTAGAAAGAAAAAATTGTAGATGTCAGACAGGTCAGATGTGGAAATGCAAGAAAAAAACTCCCAATGGACCAAACTTCTGCCGATTAAAGTAGGAATTTACCCTCCTTGGATTTGGTACATTCCCAGTGTCTGGCTTTCTTCCCACTCAATTCACGGGAAATGTGTGCAATTTAAATTGTCCATCCCAGAAAGTAACGATAATGGTGGAACATTGATATATCTTTCCACCTACGGGTTAATGACTAACCCGTGACCATCCGCCACCTTAATATTCCCTTCGCAGGTGGTCGTGTTGTTGGCCGTGGTCAGCAGTGAGTTGGGCAATATTTGATCCAAACTATACAACGTACATTTCCACGTATTATTCTAATGGAACCTTGTGGCACAACACTAATCACAGGCCTTCATTCAGAGAAGCAACCTTCCACCATCACCCTCTGCTTCCTTCCATGGAGCCAATGTTCTATCCATTCTGATATCCCTTCTTGGATGCCATAAGATCGAACCTTCCAGAGCAGCCTACTCTGCGGCACCTTGTCGAACGCTTTACTAGACAATAGACAACAGACAACAGGTGCAGGAGTAGGCCATTTGGCCCTTCGAGCCAGCACCGCCATTCAATGTGATCATGGCTGATCATCCCTAATCAGTACCCCGTTCCAGCCTTCTCCCCATATCCCCTTACTCCGCAATTTTTAAGAGCCCTATCTAGCTCTCTCTTGAAGGCATCCAGAGAACCCGCCTCCACCGCCCTCTGAGGCAGAGAATTCCACAGACTCACCACTCTCTGTGAGAAAAAGTGTTTCCTCGATTTAGTTCTAAATGGCTTACTCCTTATTCTTAAACTGTGTCTGGCCCCTGGTTCTGGGCTCCCCCAACAGCGGGAACATGTTTCCTGCCTCTAGTGTGTCCAAACCCTTAACAATCTTATACGTTTCAATGAGATATCCTCTCATCCTTCTAAACTACACAGTGTACAAGCCCAGCTGCTCCATTCTCTCAGCATATGACATTCCCGCCATCCCGGGAATTAACCTTGTAAACCTACGCTGGGCTCCCTCAATAGCAAAAATGTCCTTCCTCAAATTAGGGGACCAAAACTGCACACAATACTCCAGGTGTGGTCTCACTAGGGCTCTGGACAACTGCAGAAGGACCTCTTTGCTCCTATATTCGATTCCTCTTGTTATAAAGTCCGTGTACACAACATCTACAGCTCTGCCTTTATCAACCTTTTTGCTCACGTCTTCAAAACAATCAATCAGATTTATGACACACGACCTCCAACGTACAAAACCATGCTGACTATCCCTAATTAGCCCTTGCCCACCCAAATGCCTGTAAATTCACCAAGGCAAATTCCTTGTATGTGATTACTTGGCCAATAAACTTATTCATTTATTCATTGATATCCTATCCCACAGAATACTCTCCAGCAACTTATCAACTACAGATGTTAACCTTACTGGCCTATTGTTCCCCACATGTTCCTTGCAGCCCTTCTTGAAAATAGGCACAACATTTGCCACCCTGTCCCAACGTGCTTCTTCTGACTGTCCTGGTAGACCCATTGTTTCAGCGTGTTCTTGCCCCACTGAATTAATTTCCACATACCTGGACTCCATCCTATCCCCTGGTCCAATCCAAGACATCTCACACCCTCTTCGTCAATGTGTTTCCCACGGGCAAGAGGTAATTTGCTGATTTTAGAAGAGGAAGGTCGAGGATCGATTAACCTGTCTTCATCGACGGTTCGATGGTGGAGTCAACAACTTTATGTTCCTCGTCGTGAATATTTCTGAAGATCTGTCGTGGACCCAGCAAATTCATGGAATCATAAATAAAGTCAACCAATCCAATCCAATCCAACTTTTTTTGTTAAGCACTTTAAAACAACCAATGTTGACCAAAGTGCTGTACAGAAGAATAAACAAGACATCATAAACAGACAACATAACAGCTCACATGAGGCGCAAAAATTACATATGAAATACAACAATAAATTAAAAGACATAAAACATGAGTAAAAATAATAGCCACGCAATAAAAGCAATCAAAATAAGAAATTAAATCAAGTAAATAAATAACCGACATGACTTTGTTAGAGTAGAGCAGAAAGGACATCGGTGTGATGACGAATGTTCTCTCGATCTTCTACAGGTCCAAGGTAGAGACCATGTTAAACGGTTGCCACAGGGCCTGGTTCGGCATTTCAAAATCCCAGGAATGTAGGTTATTAAACAACCTGGTGGCCATTGACCTGTCCTATCCATCACCTGAAATATCCACCATCTAATGAATCTACAAGAGGCAGTGTCATGAAATGGCGACCATCAATCTTCTGGAACCCTCACCACCCTGTTCATGGTCTTGTTTCTCTCCAAACTCCGAGAAAGAATATCGGAGTCTGCAAACTGTGCTCACCCCAGTTTCATGAACTGTTTATTTCCATAACAACCGGGCTCTTGACCACCATAAACACCGACTAAACTATGGACTAACTACAAAATGTGTTGTTTGTGCTTGAGACTTCCAGCTTTGGATTTGCCCAAATATTGATTATTTTAGCATTGAACTTTCTTTTGTTCTTTGTGTTATCTGTGTGTTAGCGCTGTCTTTACAGATGTGTTCTGCTGCTACAGGAAACAAATATTGTTGAGTTCTCTGTACATATGACAATTAAACACTCTTGATTCTTGCGACTGGAGTACGTGACATCTTCCCTACAGCCATGGACGTTGAGAAGTCACCAGAAAGAAATGTATCGGGACATTTGTAGGAGCAGTGATCGACTTTTGTCTCCATGGTCGGAATATCATCTTCAACACGACAAGGGTTTGAGGTAAGAGGAAAGTATTTAAAAAGCGATCTGATGGATGTCTTTATTAACGAATGGTTGGCTGGGCCCCAAATCCATTATTTAAATATAATGAATGGTGCATGTCCGTCTGTTTAATTTTCTAATGCATGTCCTCCATGTCAAGATGTCAGATTAAATGATTCAAGATTCCCGAAATGCACTCGTCAATGGAAACGATTAATCTGAACATTACGATTTCAGGCGACTGCTCATGATTATTGGGATTGCGGGGAGATGGTGTTGATTCTATCATCAGCCCTGTAGATTGCTCCCCGGCACTAACTGTCCACTAGACAGAACATAAAGAATGGATATCATCACACATGATGACTGGCGCCCTTTCCGTGAGGCACTTTGTGCCCGGACACAAAAGAGTTAACAGTAGATGTTTGTTCAATGAGTGTGATTAACGTCAGTCTACACGGAGCCCGGTTGTGTCACCGGAGGTTTCCCAGTTGCCAATATAAACCATTCCTGTTGCTGGAATATGAGAGTGTTAGTGAGATCATCCCGTCCGCCACCGACACAGAGCAGCAGCTCCACAGACGGAGAAAACCATTGGGAATCTGTGGACAATAAAGTGGGATGTTGGATGGATGTTTAGGAATTCGAGAATATTAGAGAGTGAAGTGAATGTCACCGAGTGTAATCGGGGAACAGTGAGCGCGGTGTTACACAACTGTGTCGGTCTCTGAAAACGGTAGACTGGGATGTTACTGCCATGGCGAAGGGAGTCTTCTATTGGGCCCATGCAATTTTTGATCCTTCGTACAGCTTAAGTGCTCGGATCTACAGTCTACCCGTAACTATTCAGCCTGTCTTTTATCCCATGCTCGTCCTTGTTGCTCTTCCAGGTAAGTCCCCATCCAAATTCCCACGCAACAGCAGGTGAGAAGCGTCAGTGACGTGATCCAGTATAAATGTCTGTAGCTCAGACAATCCATGACCTGACGCTTGAAGAAATTTTCGACAGAGTAATGGGTAATGTGTTGATGCCTGTTTGTGGGGCCCAGAGGTTTATCACTATGAAGCAGCGGCCTGGAGCGGAAACTGCGGGACACGGAGCTGGGGCAGCGGCCTGGAGCGGAGACTGCGGGACCCGGAGCTGGGGCAGCGGCCTGGAGCGGAGACTGCGGGACCCGGAGCTGGGGCGGCGGCCTGGAGATGGGGCAGCGGCCCGAAGCGGAGACTGCGGGACCCGGAGCTGGGGGCAGCGGCCCGGAGCGGAGACTGCGGGACCCGGAGCTGTGGTGGCGGCCTGGAACTGGGACAGCGTTCCGGCTTTCGGCGGCAGTGACATCACCACGGAGGTCCGCTGGACTGGAGAGCGGCATCTCCGGCCTGGATCGATCGCCTCAGCACAGAGGGAGAACAAGGAGGGAAGAGACGGAGACTAAGACTTTGCCTCCATCACAGTGAGGATGTGCTTGGTGAACTCACTGTGGTGGATGTTTAATTTGTGTTTATTGTATGGGGTCAAGGAAAGAGCGTTCACGTCGCGGCCCTGTTTCAACCAATCTTTCCACCACCACGCACAAGAAGCACAAGAAGCGCAAGACAGACACCATTGTGCAGCTGTCGAGAAGTGTGTTCAGCTCTGGCTGAACAACTTCTAATCTTGTGTGTGGACTCGATAAGAAGAAGAGTTTATTGTATGTTTTGTTTTTATTGGTTCTGTGTATGACTGCAGGCAACATAATTTTCCGACAAAACAGAAGGTAGCAAATTTCAGAAAGGAGGGAGATTAAAAAAATGGAAAGTTACAGGTCAGTCTGTCTTTTAGAGTTATGGGAAATAATGCAATCTATTAATACAGAAGTAGTAACATGATGCTTAGAATAAATTCGCTGGGTAGAGTCAAGTTGATTTTCAATGACTAATGTTTAACTAAAAAAAACTAAAAGTTTATTTTAAGGTTTAACTAGCAGGGGTAAGATGGTGTGTATTTAGACTTTCAGAAAGTGTCCAACTAAGTCCCATTAATAATTTGGACGAAGGGATCAAATTGTATGGAAGTTTGCTAACCAAAGCAGGGTGGCTGTGTGAGCTGAACAGGATTAGGAGAGGCTTCTTTGGATAATGACAGGTTAAATGAATGAGTAGGGACATGCAGATGAAATATCATGCAGAAAAATGGTTGGAAGAAACACAAAAAAGTATGTTGTTTATGACGCAGTATCCTGGACATGATCAACTTGGTTGAACGTCTGTGGCAATGCCCCAAAAGAAGAAAGAATGACAACATCCTGCAAAGACCAAGGCGGAGACCACATCAGATGCACAACCGGGGACAATCACAGGAAATACTGCAGTTTCCAGAGTAAAAGGGATTTCAAGGCACTGCATGAAAACAGCATTGTGCCAGAATTTCAAGCTTTCATCCGCAGTTCATCCCCATTCACTCACTAGTGGCTCCTGTATCATGTGATTGATATTTTCCACCTTGATCTCCATTACTGGAATGAATCAGGATGGCATTCTATAAAGCCTTTGTCTAAAGCAAATATGTTTTAAGTGAGAAAAGGGTGACATGGAGGCGCAGCGGTAGAGTTGCTGCCTTACAACTCCGGGTTCCAGAGTTTAAACATTCCCCCTAGTAGGTTTTCTCCGAGATCTTCGGTTTCCTTCCACACCAAATACAGGTTTGTAGGTTAGGGTATAAATGTAAATTGTCCCTCGTGTGTGTCTTATGAGTCTGTGGAATTCTCTGCCTCAGAGGGCGGTTCTCTGGAAACTTTCAAGAGTGAGCTAGATAGCTCTTGAAGATAGCGGAGTCAGGGGATATGGGGAGAAGGCAGGAACGGGTTACTGATTGTGGATGATCAGCCATGATCACATTGAATGGCGGTGCTGGCTTGAAGGGCCGAATGGCCTACTCCTGCACCTATTGTCTATTGATAGTGTGTGGTGGTCGCTGGTTGGTGCAGACTAAGGGCCTGCTACAGGACTGTTTTTCCAAGCTAAACTAAAACATGGGTGAAGTCAGCACCAGAACTCAGAATCACAGTTCAAACACCAGTGTCAAATATTGGCACATGCCAGATTTTGGTTAACAGTTACTACATCGCATATATATTTTTGTAAAGATAGATAAATATTTGTGGCAAAGGAAAATAAAAGGTTTCAGGAAAAGGCCAAGGTTATAGGATTGTTCCAACAAAGAATCAATGATCCTGTATGCACTTCCATACCTGCACCTCAAACGTCTGGATTGAATCCCCTTCCTCATTATACATGTACTGTCCAATAGGACATCTTCGGCTTTATTTTCATCATCCAAGCCCTGTGAACAGGTAGAAATTAGCAAACTTTGCACACAGAAAATTACTCTCCAGTCACCCCAATAATTACACCAGCTGGTGAAAGCAGGACTTTCACCCTTGCCTGGAAGAAAGCTTGGTTGAATATATAAAGTCATTTCATTTCAAACAGAACTAGTAGTTCCCTAAAAGTCAATTGGAAAAATGTAATCACCTCATTTAGCACATTAAGTGAATCTGTACACAATCAAACAGAATGAAACGATGTCCTGCATGCGTAGCATCAACTCTCATCTGTGGTAGAATCAGTGTGTCCCGCCACAGGGGCCTCATCAGGCACCTCTATACCCACAGAACTAGGGGAAGCAAGTCATCCTCAATCCTGAGAGAATACCAGTGAAGAATTGTTCACCCCCACTCAGGAAAGCACTTGGCATAAAAATTGCCTCTAGTATGTGTAGGGTGTGTTAACTTTAATCTCATCTATTGGTTGTAAAGTTGCTTAATCACTGTATGAAGCTTTTATGGTTCGCAGTGTTGAGGATTGTGCAATAAAGTGACAAAACTCAGTGAAGACAGCGAAAACCCAGAATCAGTTCAAACACCAGTATGAGCAACTTGTGTAGCGTGGAAGATTGAAGATTATATTAGTGGGCCTTCTATTTGAGGGATCATTGTTCTGGACTGTAAAATGGAATTTGCTCATTTTTAACCGAACTTGTTAATGTTATTGACATGGATTGTGAGACCACTCGGGACCCTGAACATGGAATCCAATGTCTAAGAATGCCTTGCCATGTTCAGCAACATGCTCCAGACAAACACCATGGTCCCCAAATATACACTCATATTCTATACGTTTCACTCACATAAACAGAGAAGTCTTGAGGGGCACTTCTAATTGATCCACTCGGAGAAATGGATTTTGGAATGTGCTCTAGGGTAAAGGCTGTAGGCCTGATCCAGACAGCAAGCTCGATGACAACAAAGCATTGGGAGTCTTTAAATGGCCAACAGTTCCCAGGATGAACCACCGGCTGCAAGAGAGAACAAGAACAAAAACATTAGGAAAGATTCTCGGTTTAGTTTAGAGATACAGTGCGGAAACAGGAAATATTAACACTATCCTACACACTCGGGACAATTTTGTTTTACATTTACCAAGCCAATTAACCTACAAACCTGTACGTCTTTGGAGAGTGTGAGGAAACCGAACATCTAGGAGAAAACCCACGCAGGTCACGGGGAGAACGTACAAACTCCGTACAGACAGCACGCACAGTTGGGATCGAACCGGGGTCTCTGGCGCTACAAGCGCTGTAAGGCAACAACTCTACCACTGTGCCGCCCACAATTCTCTACCCACAATTATCCCGCTTCCTTTCAACAGAACACTGATTCTTCCCAAAGGGACAGCAAAGATTTGGATTTTTGGACACAATCCACGTGAGGATACGAGGATATTTACAGAATAATGAAAGGCACTGAGTGGATGTGGAAAGGATGTTTCCACTGGTGGGAGAGGCTAGGATCAGAGGTCACAGCATCAGAATTAAACGGTGTGCCTTTAGAAAGGAGGTGAGGAGGAACTTCATTGCCACAGAGGGTTGTGGAGGCCAAGTCAGTGGATATTTTTAAGGCAGAGATAGACCACTTCTTGATTAGAACGGGTGTCAAGGGTTATTTTGGGAACAGGGATGGGTTGTGGGGATGGGGGTTACTATGGCAGGAATCTGCAGTATCGACCCCTCAATGTTTTCTGCCAATTTACCTCAACCCTGCACAATGAGAAAACTCGCTACAATTTTCCAGCAGAGCCCATTGCTGCTTTTGGTTCATGGTGTGACAATTATTAAGTTAATGCAGAGAACAGGAGTTACTGAGACATTTTAACACACTGCCCCCAACACAGATACTCTCACACCATTTACAAACCTCAACCCTTTGGACTTAGGAACCTCTGTAAGCTACAGGCAAATGCTGGCAAATGGGATTAGTTGATGGTTGACGTGGACGTGTTGGGCACAAAGGGCCTGTTTCTGTGCTATATGACTCCAGAAGCGGATTTTTAAAATCTGAACTCAATTGAAGATTTGACAAACACACTGGCAATCTACATCCAGGTGATGGGAATGGGGACCATAAAGCATCGTAGTTTGGTTAAAGCAGATGGAAGGAGACCACTTTTCCTTAAGGAAGGATATTTTTGCTATGCAGAGAACACATCAGAAGTGCAGCAGATTAACTGTAGGGATGGCAGGGCTGACGTATGAAGAGCAATCTGGTCAATAGTCACTGGAGTTTGGAAGGAATGATAATTTTATAGAAACCTACATTTAGAAGTTGTAACAGGACTGGAAAGATTGGAGGTAAGATGTTCCTGATGCTGGGGAGTTTCAGGACCAGGATCACGGTGCGAGGATAAGGTGAGGTCATGTAGAACTCAAAGGGGGAGAAATCTCTTCATCCAGAGTGGTGAACCTGAGGAATTCTCTATCATGGAATGCAATTGAAATCAGATCGTTGAATATACTCATGAGTTAAATATTGTTCTTGTAGCTAGAAGGACCAAGAGGTATGGAGAGAAAGGTATGGGGAGTCCCCCAACTGGGGACTCAATCTGGATGATCAGCCATGGTCATACTGAGGGGTTGAGTGGGCTTGAAGGGCCACATTGCTTACTCCCCCTTCCTTTCAACACAACACTGATTCTTCCTAAAGGGACAGCAAAGATTTGGATTTTGGACCTAGTTTAGAGACTAACCAGAAAGGACAATTTATATTGTAGAACATATATTTCTCATATATTGTAGACCATCTTTTTACATTGCAGGTCCCACTGTGTCTGCACCGACCATGATGTCAGCCTAACTCATCCATCTGACTGGACATGGTCTGCTCCCTGTCTGTACATGTATCTTTTAAATATTACTATTGTATCTGCTTCCACCACCTCCCCTGCCAACACACCTACAGCTGTGCAAGAAAAAATTGCCTCACACATCTCCTTTAAACACCCCCCCCCCCTCAGCTTTCTACACAATTCCAATTAAGTCCAATGTTAGCTTGAGAAGAACCAAGCTTCTATCCACCTTTCAAACCATGAGCTTGTCTTCTTTTCTTGCATTTCTACAGTGTTTAAGATTTCATTCGTCGGCCACTAGTTGCATCTTCACCGATCCAGCTGGTATCGACGTTCATCTCAAATGTCTCCTGGTCTCCAGTCTATCTATTTTGTTCTCACTTTCTCTGCAACTTAAACTTTGCTTCAAGGAATAAAACTGGCTAACCAACAGAAGAGGGGAGCAATTAAACCAGGGCAGCAGTGACGGATCGGTAGACCTCCTGCCTGACAGCACCAGAGACTTGGGTTTGATCCTGACTATGGGTGCTGTCTGTAAGAAGTTTGTACATTCTCAGGTCACAGGGGGGGTCACAGTTTATGGATATGGGGGAAATCTTTTAGGACCGAGATGAGAGAAACATTTTTACACAGAGAGTGGTGAATCTCTGGAATTCTCTGCCACAGAAGGGAGAATACTGATGTGCCTTCCCGATTCCCCATTCGCTGTGATGGCATTTCAGTCTCAGTCACAGAGGCCGATGTCAGGAAATCCTTCAGAGGGGTGAACCACCGAAAAGCACCTGGTCCTGATGGTATACCCGGTCGTGTTCTAAAAACCTGTGCGGACCAACTGGCGGGAGTTTTTACGGACATTTTAAACCTCTCACTTCTGAGGTCTGAGGTCCCGACCTGCTTTAAAAGGGCATCAATTATACCGGTGCCCAAGAAGAGTAAGGTGACGTGCCTCAATGACTATCGACCAGTGGCACTAACGCCGGTGGTGATGAAGTGCTTTGAGAGGTTGATTATGGAGCAAATCAACTCCTACCTCGACAAAAACCTGGACCCACTGCAGTTCGCATACCGCCACAACAGATCAACGGTGGATGCGATCTCGCTGGCCCTCCACTCCGCACTGGACCACTTGGACAACAAAAACTCATATGTCAGGCTGTTATTCATTGATTACAGCTCGGCATTTAACACAATCATCCCCTCCAAACTGGTTACCAAACTCGCAGAACTGGGTCTCTGCGCATCCCTCTGCAACTGGATCCTCGACTTCCTCGTCCACAGACCACAGTCTGTTCGTATTGGTGGAAATGTGTCAGCCTCGATAACAATCAGCACGGGAGCACCTCAAGGTTGCGTGCTCAGCCCCCTGCTGTACTCACTCTATACCCATGACTGCGTAGCGAACCACAGTGCGAACTCCATCATCAAGTTCGCTGATGACACCACCATCGTGGGGCGTATCACTGATGGGGATGAGTCAGAATATAGAAGAGAGATCGAGCAACTGTCCATATGGTGCCAGCGCAATAAACTGGCCCTCAACACCAGCAAAACCAAGGAACTGATTGTGGACTTTGGAAGGAGTAGGAGGGGGACCCACAGCCCCATTTATATCAACGGGTCGATGGTTGAAAGGGTCAAGAGCTTCAAATTCCTGGGCGTGCACATCTCTGAAGATCTTTCCTGGTCCGAGAACACTAATGCAATCATCAAAAAAGCACATCAGCGCCTCTACTTCCTGAGAAGATTACGGAGAGTCGGATTGTCAAGGAAGACTCTCTCTAACTTCTACAGGTGCACAGTCGAGAGCATGCTGACCGGTTGCATCGTGGCTTGGTTCGGCAATTTGAGCGCCCTGGAGAGGAAAAGACTACAAAAAGTAGTAAACACTGCCCAGTCCATCATCGGCTCTGACCTTCCTTCCATCGAGGGGATTTATCACAGTCGCTGCCTCAAAAAGGCTGGCAGTATCATCAAAGACCCACACCACCCTGGCCACACACTCATCTCACTGCTACCTTCAGGTAGAAGGTACAAGAGCCTGAAGACTGCAACAACCAGGTTCAGGAATAGCTACTTCCCCTCAGCCATCAGGCTATTAAACCTGGCTCGGACAAAACTGATTATTAACAACCACTTTCTGTTATTTGCACTTTATTTATTCATGTGTGTATATATTTATATCATGGTATATGGACACATTTATCTGTACTGTAGTAAATGCCTTACTATGTTTCTGTGTGCTTAAGCAAAGCAAGAATTTCATTGTCCTATACAGGGACACATGACAATAAACTCACTTGAACTTGAGTTGAGGCCAGTTCATTGGCTAAATTGAAGAGGGAGTTAGATGTGGCCCTTGTGGCTAAAGTTATCAGGGGGTATGGAGAGAAAGCAGGTACAGGATACCGAGTTGGATGATCAGTCATGATCATATTGAATGGCCTACTCCTGCACCTATTTTCTATGTTTCCCTGTGACCGCATTCTCCGGGTGCTCTGGTTTCCTCCCACACTCCAAAGATGTACAGGTTTGTAGGTTAATTGTAAGTTGTAAAATTGGCCAGAGGGCAGAATAAGATCCACCTTTTCTTCCACCTAATAACATTAAATGACTTGAAGTTCCAGATTTACAGATGAAACTGTGAACTAGGGATATGAATGTAATTGGAGGCAAATACAGAATAGGGTTTGAACAGGCTGGTTACAGCTATAATTCAAATGTGAAATATTTCATTTTGGGAGGAGGAATAAGGCAACTAGAGGGCACAATTCTATAAGGAGTGAAGAAACAACAGTGTCTCTGGAATGGGTGACGTTTCCAGTCGAGACCCTTCATCAGACCTTCACATCCTTCTTACACATGTGGGTGATATATGTGTTCAAAAGGGAACTGCAGATGCTGGAATATCGAAGGTACACAAAATTGCTGGGGAAACTCAGCGGGTGCAGCAGCATCTATGGAGCGAAGGAAATAGGCGACGTTTCGGGCCGAAACCCTTCTTCAGACTGTGATATATGTGCCTAGTTTACTGAAAGAAGGAAGTTTAAAAACTCCTGTATATAAATAACAGCTCAGGTTACAAGAGCAAAGATGTGATGGGGGAACTTTGTAAAACACAGGTCCTGGCTGCCTTGCCCTCAGAAAGGCATGAAGCTTCAGAGAGAGTGCACAAGAGTTTAACCAATGTGTTTGCAGGGATGATGGAGCAGTGGACAGAATGAAGATGGCCGATGGTGCCCCAGGGCAAGGCCATCCCACCGATGGCTCGGCCTTTAAATGAGTTGTGACTGGCACAACATCAAGCAGTTACAAGTTAAATTAACATTCAGCAGTGTGAACCTCAGCAGCTCTGGGGAAACCTGCACTGTGAACATAGATTTGTACTTGCCTATTCAGGACGTATCGCCCAGTGTGAAAGAACACCCCATTCCACAGGAGCAAGTCAAACATGTCTAAAGTGCCAGCCCACACAACACCCTTTCAGTCTGTTACATTCAGAGTTTTACTTGGCCCGGGCTTTTGTCTGATACTTACCAGCAGATTCCAGTGCATAATCCACCAATCCAACCCTGTCAGCGCTGTACAGTTTCAGGGCTCGCTCCACAATGCTTTTCACTTCCTACCAAAGGAGAAAATAACAATAATGTGGGATAAGGGGACAGTAGAGTGCAATAGAGTGTAGAGCCCACACACACACATACAGAAACCAGACGGCAATGCTCCCTTCAACAGTTCCCACAAAATGATCCCTCTTATCCATCCCCATAATCTGGAATTAGCAAGGTCTAATAAAAGTGAGCAATGGAGAGCCCAAGTGTACTGCATAGAAGGCGGCAGGATTATGTGATCAGGGCAATCATTATTAAAGTACATTGACATGGATAGGACAGGTTTGGAGGGATATGGGGCAAACGCAGACAGGTGGGACTAGTGTAGCAATGTTCCATTCAGTTTGACATTGCTTTACTACCTGTCCTTCACAGAAAGGTTCCTGAAGAAAACTACCTGTGACCACAAGTGATCAAGGTAGAACAAGCTCCAGGCACTGTGGGAGAAGGACTCGATGGATCCCATCAGATGGCTCCACAAGCAGATCGAGGAACTCACCAACAGTAATGTGAGGAGCTCTCCCAGTCAGATCCTGCCTGCTCGGTCAGAAAAGCACCCCACTGCACGCTGCCATTGAGGTGGTTGTGGTGTGGACAATATTCACCTCCTTATGCACTGGGTGTTTGACAGGAATGTCAGAAGAAGAATGCAAGGGCTCTTGTCATGGTTCATCCTGAGCAGTTGTGCATCAGTGATCTATGAGATGTTCATAGGGACGCACAACAAGATAAATGTCAACTGCTGCTGGAAGATCATTATCTCAGCGGAAGACTCACTTTCGTCTAAACAAAAATTGATCTTCCTGCATAAGATGTTGGTAAATGAATTGCTACCGACTGGCACATTCCGTGGTGCGAGAGTATGTGGTGTGTGGGACACACTGAAACTCAGTGCAGTCACCGCAGAGGCTGTGGGAAGTGGCCTTGGTCTAAGGTCCAGCCACCACTAGACACTGAGGGACTCTCAAACACTTCATGGGAGCACTGTTTAAGGATGTGGTGTTCATTGACACATAGCAAGCGAAAGTGCTGAATTGATGGAACGTAGAGCAAGACATGCCCCAATTTCATTAACTGTATATATTATGAATAAATTACTGTCCAGAACTACTATAATCTGTTGCAGTTAGAGCCACTGGCTGCTTGCATGCTTGTACCTTAATAATCCCTGCTCTGAAAGCTGCCGAGTGTGCCTCCATTGCCGGACCAGGATATAGTGAAGCATCTGAGAGGATCATCTTCTCCAAGCCAGCAAGGAGGGCCTCGAGTTCCTTGCAAGGTACCAGCTGTGATGTCAGAGGTTCCCCTGTGCTGTCTTGTGATGAACCAAAGAGCAGCTTGTGGACAAGTGGGAGCAACGCCGTCTCCTAAACACACTAGAGCAGGATAGTCAGTGCTCCTCCTTGTAAACATTGAAATCAATGCAAAGCAGTATCTTTGTCATCCTAAAAAATACATTATTTTACAATTGTTGATCCTTTGGCGAGAGAGACAAGGCAAGGGAATACATTACAGTTGAAAGGATACTGAACCGTGGTGGGGAACAGAAAGATCTTGGAGAGCTTGTTGTGTAGGAAGGAAATGCAGATGCTGGTTTACACTGAAGATAAGACACAAAATGCTGGAGTTACTCAGCGGACTAGACAGCATCTAATGCTCCAGAGATTACTCCAGCATTTTGTGTCTATCTTTGGAGAGCTTGTTCATGTGTCTTTGAAGGTAGTGGGACAGGCATCTTGGAATTGTGGAAAACGTTAGCTCAGCCGTACCTGTACTATTGTGTGGATTCTGGTTTCCTCCCTACAAGATTGATGGGAGTGCACTGGAGAGACACAAGAAAGGTTTACAACATTGGCAGGACTGCAGAAGAAAGGTTGCAACGAGAGAGTCGCCAGGAACTGCAGCAGGTAGAGTGTTTGAGTGGTTATAATATTATAAGAAAAAAAGACAAAATGCTGGAGTAACTCAGCAGGACAGGCAGCATCACTGGAGAGAAGGAATGGATCATGTTTCGGATTTGGACATGGACAAGCTTTTCCCATTGAGAGTAGGGAAGATTCAAACAAGAGGACATGACTTCAGAATTAAGGGACAGAAGTTTAGGGGAACATGAGGGGGAACTTTTTTACTCAGAGAGTGGTAGCTGTGTGGAATGAGCTTCCAGGGGAAGTGGTGGAGGCAGTTTCATAGAAACATAGAAAATAGGTGCAGGAGTAGGCCATTCGGCCCTTCGAGCCTGCACCGCCATTCGATATGATCATGGCTGATCATCCAACTCAGTATCCCATCCCTGCCTTCTCTCCATACCCCCTGATCCCTTTAGCCACAAGGGCCACATCTAACTCCCTCTTAAATATAGCCAATGAACTGGCCTCAACTACCTTC
>NW_022630136.1:145123-201031 GCF_010909765.2 Amblyraja radiata | reverse complement strand
AGAGAAGGCAGGTACAGGATACTGAGTTGGATGATCAGCCATGATCATATTGAATGGCGGTGCAGGCTCGAAGGGCCGAATGGCCTACTCTTGCACCTATTTTTTATGTTTCTTGATAATTCAAACCTTTTTATTTTCTAAAACATGTATGAGGGAAGACTTTTGAATAGACCTTATTTTGGAATTGAGACTGGAATAATATTGTATTTAATCCATGAGAGCTCTGACCCAGAATACAAAGTATATCAAAAGTAATAGAGTATTGAAAATATTATCAGACATAAGAACAGATCAATGTCAGAAATTTGCCTTGGAGTCCAAAACCTTCAGATTGTTTTCTTTTATTCAATAAATTGATTAAGATTACACCTGTATGGCGAAATACAAAATACACATCTAATATAATAAAATATTTTGAATCATATAGCATGGACACAGGCCTAACAACCCATTAAGATTGTGTTGCCAAATAAGATCCATTTATAACCTCTGACACTAATCACAATTTATTTGCCATATATACCATCAACTTGGACTTTTAGACTTTAGAGGTACAGTGTGGAAGCAGGCTCTGGCTCTACGCCTACCAGCGATCACCCAATACACTAGCACTATCCTACACACGTGGGACAATTTACAACAGCCAATTAACCTACAAGCCTATATGTCTTTGGAGTGTGGGAGGAAACCGGAGCACCTAGCAAAAACCCATGCGGTAACGGGGAGAATATATAAACTCTGTACAGATAGCTCCCGTAGTCAGGATCGAACCCGGATCTCTGGTGCTGTAAGGCAGTAACTACCACTGCGTCACTGTGCCGCCCTTCTCCAGAGATTCACTAACCTCTGACCACCCACTCCTATCTGTGAGTCAGAACTTCATTAATGAAATTTTGATATCAGAACTTTTGTTAATACACCTAACGGGCTCAAAAAGCCGAACAGCATTTTAGTTGTCATATCAAAGTTGCACCATCTTCAACAACACATAAAGGTGGCGTGAAAACATTTCTTATCCAAGAGAAGTGATTAAAGCTCAACACCAGACGGCACAGTGGCATAGCTGAGTTGCTGCCTTACAGTGCCAGAGATCCAGGTTCGATCCTGACTACGGGTGCAGTCTGTATAGAGTTTGTACCTGCTCCCCATGACTTGCGTGGTTTCTCTGGCTGTTCAGTTTCCTCCCGCACTCCAAAGGTATACAGGTTTGTAGGCTAATTATCTTCTACAAATGTAAATTGTCCCTAGCGTTAGTGTGCAGGGATTGCTGGTCCGTGCAGACTCGGTGGGTCTAAGAGTCTGTTTCTGCGCTCTATCTCTAAACTAAAACAAGTTTTTCTTTAAAGAATCCCACAAAATTGTCCTCAAAATTCCCAGCTTCCTACTATGTCTGCAGATGGCAATGTGGTAACATTATACATAATCGCACATTTCTGTATATTCCTTTGATATTTCCTCCATCTGTCAGAAGCCAGATGTTCTATTGTTTGGTGATAAGGTTGCATGTAAAATGTGGCTTATGCAAAATAGCTGTAGGTGGCATTTTTATGAACATAATGTGAATTCACAAGAAGCGGAGAGGCTTCTGCACTATCCATTTCTAGAAACTGTCCAAAAAGATGAACATCCTCAGTATCAGTGGGTGTGAATCGAGGCATCATGATTAGGTCTCCTATTCAGATAATTTCACATAAAACTGTTGGCAGATTCAACATCCTACTCTGAATGCAGCTCTCCCCCCAATCCAAGATGTAATTATGGACCTGTTGAGAATTTGGATTGTTTTCCTGATGAATTTGGGTACGTTTTCATATTCCAACTGGATCTATTAAAAACATGGGCCCATGGTTTCTGCTTTGGATGTCAATGGTAATTCAATTGCAAATAATGCTAATTTTCTGTCGTTTAAAGGCCAGTTGGATTGAAGTTCAGAACCAGCATTAAGTGGCGGGATAAGGATGATAAAGTAAGGAAACCTTGAACTTCCAATTTCCATTTCTCCATATGCAGGGTACTACCATTACACCTTTAAGTCAACCACCATAGAGTAGCTTGAGGTGGATCAACAGCACTCTATAAATTGGTTGTGTTGGTAAAACCATATAAAATGGGTTGAAGTGTTTGACATCCTATTTAAGCACCAGATATAATGACTTCTGGAGTCTACACAGCTGTTCCCAAGACCTGCAAGGTCTCATTTGTTTAGTGTGATTGATGTTGTATGGAATTGTCTGCTTCAACTGTGGAAAAAGACATCCATACAACGGCCTGCAACTCCTTTTCTGAGCTTTACACCTCCATTCATTCTGGCTCCAGTCGTGGACAGGACCTGTGGAAAGCTAAGCAATGTCTCACAGATTCACTGTCACCACTGAGCGGTTATTTTCTTCCATCAGTGCACTTCAGGAGACAACATCTGTATCCAGCTGAGCACAACTTGGAGATAACTGTGGTCTCCGATACAGACATTTCACAGTTCTCCATGTCCGATTTCCTCACTTGGGACATCAAACAACCCAGCAAAAATGCAATGATCTGTGCAATTGGACTCAGTAAAGCATGAGTATCCAAACTGGTATGCGGTATGCATTAATTATTTTCAATGACAATGTAGCATTTGAGTACTAGTTATCCAGGACTTACAGTACATAAACTGCTACCAGCAAGGTAAAAATTTTGTTAGCAAGTTAAACACCACAAGTTGGTGCTGAAAAGATGTTGTCAGAATTGTGAGCGGCAGAGTTCTTGCCTTACAGCCGCCAGAGACCCAGGGTTGATCCTGAATATGGTTGCTGTCTGAACGGAATTTGTACATTCTCCTGTAATTGCGTGGGTTTTCTCCGGGTGCTCCGGTTTCCTCCCACACTCCAAAGACATACAGGTTTGTAGGTTAATTGGCTTCTGTAAATTGTAAATTTTCCCTAGTGTACGAGGATATCGCTGGTCGGTGGGGACTCGGTGGGTCGAAGGGCCAGTTTCCACACTGTATCGATAAATTACAAAGTCTAAAGTCAATATGATCATGTTTTAAACTAATCACTGAATAATTAGTAGTACTGATTACCCATCTCTGATGATAAGGGACACCAAGATTTCATTCATCTCCACCACATCTTCCTCTATAATTGGGAAATAAGGAGAACGTCTTTCACGAGGATTTGCATGGCCCTTCTGCATCAGTGGGAGATTGAACAGATTGATAATTGTAATGCATTTGCTCGACTATAAGGGAGAGAGACAAACTGCAGGACGAGTGCATTTAGAGGATGGAATATCAAGAGAACGAGAGGAGCACTTGCATTGTAAGTGGATTATTGTGATTTGGAAAGCCATCTAAGAAAATGTTTCGAAACAAGAAACTGCAGATATTGGTTTATACCAAAGATAGACACCAAGTGCTGGCTTAACGCAGTGTGTCAGGCAGCATCTTTGGAGAAAAGGGATGGGTGATATTTCAGGTTGGGATACTTCTTCAGACTTCTGTCTGACAAAGGGGCCTGACCCGAAACATCACCTATGCTTTTTCTCCAGTGATGCTGCCTGACATGTGTAGTTACTCTAGCACTTGGTGTCTATCTTAGGAAAAGATTTAGTTTTGTTTATTATTGTCACAAGGTACACTGAAAAGCCTTTTAGCTACATGCTATCCAGCTGGCGAAAAGACTACACATAATTACAATCAAGCCATCCACAGTGTACAGATACAGGATAAAGTGTAAGATAAAGTCTAAAAGTCAGATTAAAGATAGTTTGAAGGTTTCCAATGAGATAGATGGTAGGTCGAGACCGATCACTAGCTGGTTAGAGGACGGGTCAGTTGCCTGATAACTGCTGGGAAGAAACTGTCCCTAAATCTAGAAGGATATTGGTGATATATTGCCATATTAGGATGCACCTGTAAGTTTCTAACACTAGGTTTTACCTTTTCTTCAAAGTTTGGAAAAAGGAGTGAATCTTGCTGAAAAAATATACAATATTGAAGAGGCTTGATGGAATCAAAAACCAGATCAGAATAAGGCTGAGATGAGGTTCCCTGCCCAGATGCTGCCTGACCCATTGAGTTCCTCCAGTACTATGCATAAAGGGTTTTGTTTTTTATTTCTTCTCTCGGTTGATTGTGAACCTTTAGAATACTCTATCCCAGAGAGTTGTGAATGCTGGATCATTAGGTATATTTGAGACTGAGATGGAAATATTTCTATGTTGCAGGGAAATCGTGGGTGATGAAGATCAGGCCTGAAAGTGGAGGTGAAGCCAATCATTGAATAACACAAAGGTTTTTCGTCCACTAAGCTTCTTCCTGTTTCTATTTCTATACAAATTTCCTCGGCTTAAGTATCATGACTGTATCATAAATCAAATATCATGTTCAATATGACAAACTGAATGATTACTAAGTAACCTTTTAAAATAGTGGAAAATGACTAAAGGAAAGCGATGTTTGTGAAATGAACTGGAATAAATTTAAAGTCCATTCTGGAGAATTTTGTATGAAGGAAGAAATAATACATAATATGAGAGTAATTAAGAAATCAAGGAAATGCACTCATTGAGGATATCCCCAAAACAGATCACCATAGAAAAGTGCTGCATGACAATATGTTCTTTCCAGAGATCTAACCCAGGTCTCACCAGAATCTACCAATCAAAATATTGCAAAAACACAATTATAAAATATATATTTGTGATTCATTTCAGCGAAAACATCAACAAGCTGTGGAAAGCCTCTTCTGAGGAGCTGTTCTGTTTGGAACGTGCATTCGATTACAAGAAAATAACAGGTCAGGGGAAGGATTTGCAGAATCAATTTCAGTCAGGTAGCATTTGTATGTATTGTGTTGGTTACAACTGTGGTTATAGTCATACAGCATGGAAACAGACCCTTCCGCCCAACTTGCCCACACTGACCAACATGTCCCAACTACACTAGTCCCACCTGCTTGCATTTGGTCCACTTCCCTCTAAACCTGTCCTATCCATGAACCTGTCTAAATGTTTCTTAAAGATGGCGATAGTACCTGCCTCAACCATCTCCTCCGACAGCTCATTTCATACATCCTTTGTGTGACGAAGTTACTCTTCAGGTTCCTATTAAATCTTTCCCGCCTCACCTTAAACCTCTGGTTCTCAATTCCTCTACTCTGGACAAGAGACTGTGCATCTTTCCCAGAGTAGGAGAATATTCTCATGATTTTCTACACCTCTATAAGATCGACCCTCATCCTCCTGAGCTCCAAGGAATAGAGTCCTAGTCTTCTTAACCTTTCCCTATAGCTCAGGCCCTCTTGGTTCACTACAATTCCTGATTATGTGCCTGAGCCCTTGATGCATTCATTGAATCTTAAAGATTTTGAGATAACATTTAGTAAAGAAACCTCTTTCTAAACTTTTCACACAAATTTCAGTTGGATATACAACTGTGCCTAGGAGGTTCAATTGATACAAGTATTGGTTTTGATTTATTATTGTCACCTGCACTGAGATACATTGAAAAGCTTTGTCTGTGTGCTGTCCAGTCTAACCATACACGAGTATAATCGAGTCATACACAAGTTTTGCGTTATAGTCTGCAAAAAGGTAGCTTGGAAGATTAAGCCTACACTCATGGGAGGCCCACTCAGTGGTCTGATAACATTAGTCAAATAAAATCCCACAAGGCCTACTGACCTTCAAATCACACAGCTGTGTTAAATACTGACTATGGCACTCCCAACCATGTGAGAATGTCTCGAGCATTACCCTGCTGTGTAGTCACATCAAACTAAAAATTGTTCTGAAACAAGCTAGCTTTGTTTGCATTTTTCCAATGCAAATCCTGAACAATTTAGCACTAATCAGAAATAAGCAATTGCTTCACTGGAACACTAACATTAATGTACAGTACAGGGCCGTGGACCTGCAGCAGCCTGGGGCTTACCTGGGCTTAACATGGATCATGGGCACTCCAGTACTGCCAGCATGTGGACTTTGGTCTTTTTGTTTTGTAAATGGCACCAAAATATGGTGGACTGTGCATTTGTGGGTTGTGCAAAAAAAATGTCACTGTGTTGTACACACATTACAATAAAGAACAATTGAACCATTGATGCATTCTTAACCAGCAACAGTGATCACATTGATCTACATTTCTAACGGAGAAAGCAATAAATAAATTGTCTAGTGCAAGGTATCTTGAACAGTTGTAAACTTTGATTAAGGTTAGAATATTGAGTGGATAGATGTTCTATATTAGGATATAGATATTCTATATACATAGGAAACATGTAAAATACAGAATATATATATATATATATATTCTGTATATTATTATTTTGTCCCACAAATATATATATATATATATACACACACACACACCATGAATACCACAAATACCATGCGCGCACACACACACACACACACACACACACATATATATATATATATATATATGTGTATATATATATATATATATCTATATTACTAAAACTCTGTTCTTAACCGGTTTTGGCGATCTGTGCTGCGATTTCCGAGAGAACGCCGCCACCTACGGCCGTCATTTTTGGTCACCTTGCTCAGAGCCCCCCGCCGCCGCATGTTTGCTGAGGATTTTTCCCATCGATTAAAAATGACAGAGATATTAATGCTTTTACAAAATTCCCCATTCTCTCTGCTGCCCCTGCTGGAGGAAGGGGGGGGGGACTATAAAACCAGGAAGTGGTGTGCCTCAATCAGTCTCTGCAAGTGGTGTGCCTCAATCAGAGCTCTGAATGATACTGAACAAATGTCTCCACAGCTGTGAGTACCCATAATATGGTTTGAAAATGAATATATGGTTAGTTGGAAGTAAAAAAGCACTGCCTACAAATGGTTGTTTGGGTTGGGTTGAAGTAAAAAGGCACTATCTCTCTCTCCCCCCCCTCCTCTATCGCCCACCTCTCTCTCCACCCACCTCTCTCTCCCTATCCCTCTCTCTTTCTCTCTCTCTCCCCCTGTCTCTCTCACTCTCCTCTCCTCTCTCCCCCCTCCTCTTCCCCCCTCCTCTTCCCCCATCCTCTCTCTCCTCTCTCCCCCTCTCCTCCCCCTCCCCCTCCTCTCTCCCCCCTCCTCTTCCCCCTCCCCTCTCTCCCCGCCTCCTCTCTCCCCCCCTCCTCTCTCTCCCCCCTCCTCTCTCCCCCTCCTCTCTCCCCCCTCCTCTCTCCCCCCCTCCGCTCTCCCCCCTCCTCTCTCCCCCCCTCTCTCTCCCCCCCTCTCTCCTCCCCTCTCTCCCCCCCTCCTCTCTCCCCCCCCCTCCTCTCCCCCCCCTCCTCTCCCCCTCCTCTCTCTCTCCCCCTCCTCTCTCCTCCCCCCTCTCCTCTCCCTCCCCCCCCTCCTCCCTCTCTCCCCCCTCCTCTCCTCTCCCCCCCCTCTCCTCCCCTCTCCTCTCTCCCCCCTCCTCTCCCCCCTCCCCTCTCTCCCCCTCCTCTCCCCCCCCGCTCCTCCCCCCCTTCCTCCTCTCCCTCTCTCCTCTCCCCCCTCTCCTCTCCCTCTCCTCCTCTCCCCCTCTCCTCTCTCCTCCCTCCTCCCCCCTCTCCCTCCACCCCCCTCCCCTCTCCTCTCCTCTCCCCTCTCCTCTCTCCCCCCCTCTCCTCTACTCCCCCCTCGTCCTCTCCCCCACTCTCCTCTCCTCCCCTCCCCTCTCCCCTCTTCCCCCCCCTCCTCTCCTCCTCCCCTTCCCCCCCCTCTCTCTCTCCCCGGTCTTTTCCTCCCCTCCCTCCCCTCCCCCACCATCCCTCCCTAAACCCTCCACCCTCCCTCCCCCTCCTTGCTCCCCACCTCTCCCCCTCCCCACACCTCACCCCCCTCTCAGCACAACCCCTCCCTCCCCCTCCCCACTCTCTCCTCCCCCTCTCCCCTCCCTCCTTCCCCTAAACCCCCTCCCCTCCACACCCCCTACCCTCTTCCCTCCACCCTCCCTCCCCCTCCCTGCTCCCCACCTCTCCCCCTCACCCCCTCTCAGCAACCCCCACTCTCTCCCCTTCACTCTCACCCTCTCCTCCCCTCCTCCCCCACCTTTCCCCCCTCACCCACCCGCCCTCTTCTCCTCCTCCCCACCCCCCTCCCCCTCTTGCCCCTCTCTCTGTGTCTCTCTCTCTTCCTGTCACTGCCCCTTCTATCTCTGCCCTCACTCTCTACCACCCCCCCTCTCTAGATGTGACTGCAAGTTGGAGGCTATGTGTCAGTAGATAGGGTGGTTATGGGGTAAAAGGAGAAAATTAATAATATTAATATAATATCAAGGTGGGTAATTAGCGTGAGTGCGGGGGGTGGGTGGATAGTTAGTGGGTGTGACGTTGCATGCCACCTCCCCCCCACAACCGCACGTTGGGGGAACAGACACAACGGGTCTGCACTTGGTCTAGTATATCACTAAATCTTTGATCTTGACCGCTTTTGGCCTACTGTGCTGCGATTTCCGACAGAACGCCGCCACCCACGGCCGTCATTTTTGGCCACCTCGCCCAGAGCCTCCCTCCGCCTTACGGGGGCGGAGGATTTTTCCCATCGATGACAAATCAGAGAGATATTAATCTTTTTTTTAAATTCACCATTCTCTCTGCTGCCCCTGCTGGAGGGAGGGAGGGGGAGGGACTATAAAACCAGGAAGTGGTGTGCCTCACTCACTTCCTGCAAGATGGATGAAGCCAAGGGTCACGTCTCTCTGAGCTCTGAATAACACTGAACAAATGTCTACACAACTGTGAGTACCCTTAATGTGAATTGAAAACGAAAATATGGTTTGGTTGAAGTAAAAAGGCACTGCCTGCAAATGGTTGTTTGGATGCTTTGGCTTGAAGTCTAGGTGACGTGACGTCAGGTCTAGGTCACGGGCGGTCACCACGGTCACGGGCACGGGCCATGGACGGAAGCCTCTGTATGGCTATTATAATGCTGCATTCCATTGTACTCGGAACTCGGGACTTTCCGACTTCCGACTAGGAAAAGTGCGACTCTGACAGAGACACAGCGCACAGGTTGAATTTATGAATGAAAGTATGACAGTTCTGTGACAGAACTGTCATACTTTCATTCATAAAATAAACAGAACTTCTGTCACTATCGAAGTTGATACGTGTCATTGCGCATTTCTAAGTGGGCATACGGAAATGCTGGAGCTTTCTTAGTGGGTATACGGCGTATACCTGCGTATCACGTAGACTACACCTCTGGTATAAATACAGCTGTTCTGTGGAGGTCTCAGAGGTTTGTTAGAGAATATTAGTGAACAAACAGCACCGAATAATAATAAAATCAAAGAACTTCAAAAGGAACTGAAGGTGAGGATTAAGGAGGGGAAAGAAGCATATAGGCTCAAACTAGAACGACAGCTACAGCAAGATGGTGTGAAGCAGGTATGGGCTGGAATGTGAAAGATCACGGGCATGAAGCAGAAGGGCGGTACACTGCCTGATGGCGAACACAGTCTGGCTGATGATCTGAACAGATTTGTCAACAGATTTGACTGCCCCCACACCACCCCAGCCTCCCCCACCTGGTCTGCTGACCATTGCTGCTTCCTCTCCACCTCCCCTCCCTCTCTCCAACACTCGTGAGATGTCACCTGCACGGAGTCCCCTCTTCCCACCTCCTACTCCACCAGCAGCCCCACCTATGACTATTCATACTGCTCAGGTCAAGATGATGCTGGAGAGACTGAAGCCAGGGAAAGCAGTGGGGCCTGATGACACCAGCCCAAGGCTACTGAAGACTTGCTCTTCAGAGCTGTGTGGTATCCTAACACACCTGTTCAACCTGAGCTTGCGTCTACAGAAGGTCCCAAGGCTGTGGAAAACATCTTGCCTGGTACCTGTCCCAAAGAAGACCCATCCCACTCACCACAATGACTACAGACCAGTAGCGCTCACCTCACATATTATGAAGACATTTGAGAGACTTGTCCTCTCCTACATCAGGACTAGTGTGTCAACTCAAATGGATCCTTTACAGTTTGCATATCAGCCCAACATCAGTGTCGATGATGCCCTAATTTACATGCTGCAGAGGGCGTACACACATCTGGACATCCCTGATGCATCTGTAAGGATTACATTCTTTGACTTCTCAAGCGCCTTTAACACAATTCAGCCCCGACTGCTGGGGGAGAAGATGGAGAAGATGAAGGTGGATCCATTACTGGTACTGTGGTTGTTTGGATTACCTTTTCCTCAGACCACAGTACGTACGCCTACAGAACAATGTCTCAAGCACCATCCTGATTCGCGGGATTGTCGCGCCTCAATGCGACCACGAGGTGGCGTAATTAGCGTGCCAAGGACACGCAAGTGGGGCAGAGGCTTGAACTACACACAATCCCCAGGCAGAAAGAGCAGTGAGACTTGCAGCTTTGTGGCTGTGGTTGGGAGGTGTTGGCCAGAGCTGCCACCCAGGGACAAGGCAGCGTTTAATTCCACACCCGAGAGGCGTCGCACACACACACAGAGAAGGTTCACCAGACTGATTCCTGGGGTTCCGAGTCTATCCAGGACTTCATGAAGAAAGACTGGATAGACTCGGCTTGAACACGCTAGAATTTAGAAGATTGAAGGGGGATCTTATAGAAACTTACAAAATTCTTAAGGGGTTGGACAGGCTGGATGCAGGAAGATTGTTCCCGATGTTGGGGAAGTCCAGAACAAGGGGTCACAGTTTAAGGATAAGAGGGAAGTCTTTTGGGACAGAGATGAGAAAATCATTTTTTACACAGAGAGTGGTGAATCTGTGGAATTCCCTGCCACAGAAGGTAGTTGAGGCCAGTTCATTGGCTATATTTAAGAGGGAGTTAGATGTGGCCCTTGAGGCTAAAGGGATCAGGGGGTATGGAGAGAAGGCAGGGATGGGATACTGAGTTGGATGATCAGCCATGATCATATCGAATGGCGGTGCAGGCTCGAAGGGCCGAATGGCCTACTCCTGCACCTATTTTCTATGTTTCTATGAAACTGCCTCCACCACTTCCCCTGGAAGCTCATTCCACACAGCTACCACTCTCTGAGTAAAAAAGTTCCCCCTCATGTTCCCCTAAACTTCTGTCCCTTAATTCTGAAGTCATGTCCTCTTGTTTGAATCTTCCCTACTCTCAATGGCAAAAGCTTGTCTATGTCCAAATCCGAAACATGATCCATTCCTTCTCTCCAGTGATGCTGCCTGTCCTGCTGAGTTACTCCAGCATTTTGTCTTTTTTTCTTATAATATTATAACCACTCAAACACTCTACCTGCTGCAGTTCCTGGCGACTCTCTCGTTGCAACCTTTCTTCTGCAGTCCTGCCAATGTTGTAAACCTTTCTTGTGTCTCTCCAGTGCACTCCCATCAATCTTGTAGGGAGGAAACCAGAATCCACACAATAGTACAGGTACGGCTGAGCTAACGTTTTCCACAGTTCCAAGATGCCTGTCCCACTACCTTCAAAGACACATGAACAAGCTCTCCAAAGATAGACACAAAATGCTGGAGTAATCTCTGGAGCATTAGATGCTGTCTAGTCCGCTGAGTAACTCCAGCATTTTGTGTCTTATCTTCAGTGTAAACCAGCATCTGCATTTCCTTCCTACACAACAAGCTCTCCAAGATCTTTCTGTTCCCCACCACGGTTCAGTATCCTTTCAACTATAATGTATTCCCTTGCCTTGTCTCTCTCGCCAAAGGATCAACAATTGTAAAATAATGTATTTTTTAGGATGACAAAGATACTGCTTTGCATTGATTTCAATGTTTACAAGGAGGAGCACTGACTATCCTGCTCTAGTGTGTTTAGGAGACGGCGTTGCTCCCACTTGTCCACAAGCTGCTCTTTGGTTCATCACAAGACAGCACAGGGGAACCTCTGACATCACAGCTGGTACCTCGCAAGGAACTCGAGGCCCTCCTTGCTGGCTTGGAGAAGAAGATCCTCTCAGATGCTTCACTATATCCTGGTCCGGCAATGGAGGCACACTCGGCAGCTTTCAGAGCAGGGATTATTAAGGTACAAGCATGCAAGCAGCCAGTGGCTCTAACTCTGCAACAGACTATTGTAGTTCTGGACAGTAATGTATTCATAATATATACAGTTAATGAAATTGGGGCATGTCTTGCTCTACGTTCCATCAATTCAGCATTTTCGCTTGCAATGTGTCAATGAACACCACATCCTTAAACAGTGCTCCCATGAAGTGTTTGAGAGTCCCTCAGTGTCTAGTGGTGGCTGGACCTTAGACCAAGGCCACTTCCCACAGCCTCTGCCGTGACTGCACTGAGTTTCAGTGTGTCCCTCACACCACATACTCTCGCACCACGGAATGTGCCAGTCGGTAGCAATTAATTTACCAACATCTTATGCAGGAAGATCAATTTTTGTTTAGACGAAAGTGAGTCTTCCGCTGAGATAATGATCTTCCAGCAGCAGTTGACATTTATCTTGTTGTGCGTCCCTGTGAACAGCTCATAGAACACTGATGCACAACTGCTCAGGATGAACCATGACAAGAGCCCTTGCATTCTTCTTCTGACATTCCTGTCAAACACCCAGTGCATAAGGAGGTGAATATTGTCCACACCACAACCACCTCAATGGCAGCGTGCAGTGGGGTGCTTTTCTGACCGAGCAGGCAGGATCTGACTGGGAGAGCTCCTCACATTACTGTTGGCGAGTTCCTCGATCTGCTTGTGGAGCCATCTGATGGGATCCATCGAGTCCTTCTCTCACAGTGCCTGGAGCTTGTTCTACCTTGATCACTTGTGGTCACAGGTAGTTTTCTTCAGGAACCTTTCTGTGAACGACAGGTAGTAAAGCAATGTCAAACTGAATGGAACATTGCTACACTAGTCCCACCTGTCTGCGTTTGCCCCATATCCCTCCAAACCTGTCCTACCCATGTCAATGTACTTTAATAATGATTGCCCTGATCACATAATCCTGCCGCCTTCTATGCAGTACACTTGGGCTCTCCATTGCTCACTTTTATTAGACCTTGGTGGATAAGAGGGATCATTTTGTGGGAACTGTTGAAGGGAGCATTGCCGTCTGGTTTCTGTATGTGTGAGTGTGGGCTCTACACTCTATTGCACTCTACTGTCCCCTTATCCCACATTATTGTTATTTTCTCCTTTGGTAGGAAGTGAAAAGCATTGTGGAGCGAGCCCTGAAACTGTACAGCGCTGACAGGGTTGGATTGGTGGATTATGCACTGGAATCTGCTGGTAAGTATCAGACAAAAGCCCGGGCCAAGTAAAACTCTGAATGTAACAGACTGAAAGGGTGTTGTGTGGGCTGGCACTTTAGACATGTTTGACTTGCTCCTGTGGAATGGGGTGTTCTTTCACACTGGGCGATACGTCCTGAATAGGCAAGTACAAATCTATGTTCACAGTGCAGGTTTCCCCAGAGCTGCTGAGGTTCACACTGCTGAATGTTAATTTAACTTGTAACTGCTTGATGTTGTGCCAGTCACAACTCATTTAAAGGCCGAGCCATCGGTGGGATGGCCTTGCCCTGGGGCACCATCGGCCATCTTCATTCTGTCCACTGCTCCATCATCCCTGCAAACACATTGGTTAAACTCTTGTGCACTCTCTCTGAAGCTTCATGCCTTTCTGAGGGCAAGGCAGCCAGGACCTGTGTTTTACAAAGTTCCCCCATCACATCTTTGCTCTTGTAACCTGAGCTGTTATTTATATACAGGAGTTTTTAAACTTCCTTCTTTCAGTAAACTAGGCACATATATCACAGTCTGAAGAAGGGTTTCGGCCCGAAACGTCGCCTATTTCCTTCGCTCCATAGATGCTGCTGCACCCGCTGAGTTTCCCCAGCAATTTTGTGTACCTTCGATATTCCAGCATCTGCAGTTCCCTTTTGAACACATATATCACCCACATGTGTAAGAAGGATGTGAAGGTCTGATGAAGGGTCTCGACTGGAAACGTCACCCATTCCAGAGACACTGTTGTTTCTTCACTCCTTATAGAATTGTGCCCTCTAGTTGCCTTATTCCTCCTCCCAAAATGAAATATTTCACATTTGAATTATAGCTGTAACCAGCCTGTTCAAACCCTATTCTGTATTTGCCTCCAATTACATTCATATCCCTAGTTCACAGTTTCATCTGTAAATCTGGAACTTCAAGTCATTTAATGTTATTAGGTGGAAGAAAAGGTGGATCTTATTCTGCCCTCTGGCCAATTTTACAACTTACAATTAACCTACAAACCTGTACATCTTTGGAGTGTGGGAGGAAACCAGAGCACCCGGAGAATGCGGTCACAGGGAAACATAGAAAATAGGTGCAGGAGTAGGCCATTCAATATGATCATGACTGATCATCCAACTCGGTATCCTGTACCTGCTTTCTCTCCATACCCCCTGATAACTTTAGCCACAAGGGCCACATCTAACTCCCTCTTCAATTTAGCCAATGAACTGGCCTCAACTCAAGTTCAAGTGAGTTTATTGTCATGTGTCCCTGTATAGGACAATGAAATTCTTGCTTTGCTTAAGCACACAGAAACATAGTAAGGCATTTACTACAGTACAGATAAATGTGTCCATATACCATGATATAAATATATACACACATGAATAAATAAAGTGCAAATAACAGAAAGTGGTTGTTAATAATCAGTTTTGTCCGAGCCAGGTTTAATAGCCTGATGGCTGAGGGGAAGTAGCTATTCCTGAACCTGGTTGTTGCAGTCTTAAGGCTCTTGTACCTTCTACCTGAAGGTAGCAGTGAGATGAGTGTGTGGCCAGGGTGGTGTGGGTCTTTGATGATACTGCCAGCCTTTTTGAGGCAGCGACTGTGATAAATCCCCTCGATGGAAGGAAGGTCAGAGCCGATGATGGACTGGGCAGTGTTTACTACTTTTTGTAGTCTTTTCCTCTCCAGGGCGCTCAAATTGCCGAACCAAGCCACGATGCAACCGGTCAGCATGCTCTCGACTGTGCACCTGTAGAAGTTAGAGAGAGTCTTCCTTGACAATCCGACTCTCCGTAATCTTCTCAGGAAGTAGAGGCGCTGATGTGCTTGTTTGATGATTGCATTAGTGGTCTCGGACCAGGAAAGATCTTCAGAGATGTGCACGCCCAGGAATTTGAAGCTCTTGACCCTTTCAACCATCGACCCGTTGATATAAATGGGGCTGTGGGTCCCCCCCCTACTCCTTCCAAAGTCCACAATCAGTTCCTTGGTTTTGCTGGTGTTGAGGGCCAGTTTATTGCGCTGGCACCATATGGACAGTTGCTCGATCTCTCTTCTATATTCTGACTCATCCCCATCAGTGATACGCCCCACGATGGTGGTGTCATCAGCGAACTTGATGATGGAGTTCGCACTGTGGTTCGCTACGCAGTCATGGGTATAGAGTGAGTACAGCAGGGGGCTGAGCACGCAGCCATGAGGTGCTCCCGTGTTATCGAGGCTGACACATTTCCACCAATACGAACAGACTGTGGTCTGTGGACGAGGAAGTCGAGGATCCAGTTGCAGAGGGATGCGCAGAGACCCAGTTCTGCGAGTTTGGTAACCAGTTTGGAGGGGATGATTGTGTTAAATGCCGAGCTGTAATCAATGAATAACAGCCTGACATATGAATTTTTGTTGTCCAAGTGGTCCAGTGCGGAGTGGAGGGCCAGCGAGATCGCATCCACCGTTGATCTGTTGTGGCGGTATGCGAACTGCAGTGGGTCCAGGTTTTTGTCGAGGTAGGAGTTGATTTGCTCCATAATCAACCTCTCAAAGCACTTCATCACCACCGGCGTTAGTGCCACTGGTCGATAGTCATTGAGGCACGTCACCTTACTCTTCTTGGGCACCGGTATAATTGATGCCCTTTTAAAGCAGGTCGGGACCTCAGACCTCAGAAGTGAGAGGTTTAAAATGTCCGTAAAAACTCCCGCCAGTTGGTCCGCACAGGTTTTTAGAACACGACCGGGTATACCATCAGGACCAGGTGCTTTTCGGTGGTTCACCCCTCTGAAGGATTTCCTGACATCGGCCTCTGTGACTGAGACTGAAATGCCATCACAGCGAATGGGGAATCGGGAAGGCACATCAGTATTCTCCCTTCTGTGGCAGAGAATTCCAGAGATTCACCACTCTCTGTGTAAAAATGTTTCTCTCATCTCGGTCCTAAAAGATTTCCCCCATATCCATAAACTGTGACCCCCCCTGTGACCTGAGAATGTACAAACTTCTTACAGACAGCACCCATAGTCAGGATCAAACCCAAGTCTCTGGTGCTCTCCGGCAGGAGGTCTACCGATCCGTCACTGCTGCCCTGGTTTAATTGCTCCCCTCTTCTGTTGGTTAGCCAGTTTTATTCCTTGAAGCAAAGTTTAAGTTGCAGAGAAAGTGAGAACAAAATAGATAGACTGGAGACCAGGAGACATTTGAGATGAACGTCGATACCAGCTGGATCGGTGAAGAAGCAACTAGTGGCCGACGAATGAAATCTTAAACACTGTAGAAATGCAAGAAAAGAAGACAAGCTCATGGTTTGAAAGGTGGATAGAAGCTTGGTTCTTCTCAAGCTAACATTGGACTTAATTGGAATTGTGTAGAAAGCTGAGGGGGGGGGGTGTTTAAAGGAGATGTGTGAGGCAATTTTTTCTTGCACAGCTGTAGTTGTGTTGGCAGGGGAGGTGGTGGAAGCAGATACAATAGTAATATTTAAAAGATACATGTACAGACAGGGAGCAGACCATGTCCAGTCAGATGGATGAGTTAGGCTGACATCATGGTCGGTGCAGACACAGTGGGACCTGCAATGTAAAAAGATGGTCTACAATATATGAGAAATATATGTTCTACAATATAAATTGTCCTTTCTGGTAAGTCTCTAAACTAGGTCCAAAATCCAAATCTTTGCTGTCCCTTTAGGAAGAATCAGTGTTGTGTTGAAAGGAAGGGGGAGTAAGCAATGTGGCCCTTCAAGCCCACTCAACCCCTCAGTATGACCATGGCTTATCATCCAGATTGAGTCCCCAGTTGGGGGACTCCCCATACCTTTCTCTCCATACCTCTTGATCCTTCTAGCTACAAGAACAATATTTAACTCATGAGTATATTCAACGATCTGATTTCAATTGCATTCCATGATAGAGAATTCCTCAGGTTCACCACTCTGGATGAAGAGATTTCTCCCCCTTTGAGTTCTACATGACCTCACCTTATCCTCGCACCGTGATCCTGGTCCTGAAACTCCACAGCATCAGGAACATCTTACCTCCAATCTTTCCAGTCCTGTTACAACTTCTAAATGTAGGTTTCTATAAAATTATCATTCCTTCCAAACTCCAGTAACTATTGACCAGATTGCTCTTCATACGTCAGCCCTGCCATCCCTACAGTTAATCTGCTGCACTTCTGATGTGTTCTCTGCATAGCAAAAATATCCTTCCTTAAGGAAAAGTGGTCTCCTTCCATCTGCTTTAACCAAACTACGATGCTTTATGGTCCCCATTCCCATCACCTGGATGTAGATTGCCAGTGTGTTTGTCAAATCTTCAATTGAGTTCAGATTTTTAAAATCCGCTTCTGGAGTCATATAGCACAGAAACAGGCCCTTTGTGCCCAACACGTCCACGTCAACCATCAACTAATCCCATTTGCCAGCATTTGCCTGTAGCTTACAGAGGTTCCTAAGTCCAAAGGGTTGAGGTTTGTAAATGGTGTGAGAGTATCTGTGTTGGGGGCAGTGTGTTAAAATGTCTCAGTAACTCCTGTTCTCTGCATTAACTTAATAATTGTCACACCATGAACCAAATGCAGCAATGGGCTCTGCTGGAAAATTGTAGCGAGTTTTCTCATTGTGCAGGGTTGAGGTAAATTGGCAGAAAACATTGAGGGGTCGATACTGCAGATTCCTGCCATAGTAACCCCCATCCCCACAACCCATCCCTGTTCCCAAAATAACCCTTGACACCCGTTCTAATCAAGAAGTGGTCTATCTCTGTCTTAAAAATATCCACTGACTTGGCCTCCACAACCCTCTGTGGCAATGAAGTTCCTCCTCACCTCCTTTCTAAAGGCACACCGTTTAATTCTGATGCTGTGACCTCTGATCCTAGCCTCTCCCACCAGTGGAAACATCCTTTCCACATCCACTCAGTGCCTTTCATTATTCTGTAAATATCCTCGTATCCTCACGTGGATTGTGTCCAAAAATCCAAATCTTTGCTGTCCCTTTGGGAAGAATCAGTGTTCTGTTGAAAGGAAGCGGGATAATTGTGGGTAGAGAATTGTGGGCGGCACAGTGGTAGAGTTGTTGCCTTACAGCGCTTGTAGCGCCAGAGACCCCGGTTCGATCCCAACTGTGCGTGCTGTCTGTACGGAGTTTGTACGTTCTCCCCGTGACCTGCGTGGGTTTTCTCCTAGATGTTCGGTTTCCTCACACTCTCCAAAGACGTACAGGTTTGTAGGTTAATTGGCTTGGTAAATGTAAAACAAAATTGTCCCGAGTGTGTAGGATAGTGTTAATATTTCCTGTTTCCGCACTGTATCTCTAAACTAAACCGAGAATCTTTCCTAATGTTTTTGTTCTTGTTCTCTCTTGCAGCCGGTGGTTCATCCTGGGAACTGTTGGCCATTTAAAGACTCCCAATGCTTTGTTGTCATCGAGCTTGCTGTCTGGATCAGGCCTACAGCCTTTACCCTAGAGCACATTCCAAAATCCATTTCTCCGAGTGGATCAATTAGAGGTGCCCCTCAAGACTTCTCTGTTTATGTGAGTGAAACGTATAGAATATGAGTGTATATTTGGGGACCATGGTGTTTGTCTGGAGCATGTTGCTGAACATGGCAAGGCATTCTTAGACATTGGATTCCATGTTCAGGGTCCCGAGTGGTCTCACAATCCATGTCAATAACATTAACAAGTTCGGTTAAAAATGAGCAAATTCCATTTTACAGTCCAGAACAATAATCCCTCAAATAGAAGGCCCACTAATATAATCTTCAATCTTCCACGCTACACAAGTTGCTCATACTGGTGTTTGAACTGATTCTGGGTTTTCGCTGTCTTCACTGAGTTTTGTCACTTTATTGCACAATCCTCAACACTGCGAACCATAAAAGCTTCATACAGTGATTAAGCAACTTTACAACCAATAGATGAGATTAAAGTTAACACACCCTACACATACTAGAGGCAATTTTTATGCCAAGTGCTTTCCTGAGTGGGGGTGAACAATTCTTCACTGGTATTCTCTCAGGATTGAGGATGACTTGCTTCCCCTAGTTCTGTGGGTATAGAGGTGCCTGATGACGCCCCTGTGGTGGGACACACTGATTCTACCACAGATGAGAGTTGATGCTACGCATGCAGGACATCGTTTCATTCTGTTTGATTGTGTACAGATTCACTTCATGTGCTAAATGAGGTGATTACATTTTTCCAATTGACTTTTAGGGAACTACTAGTTCTGTTTGAAATGAAATGACTTTATATATTCAACCAAGCTTTCTTCCAGGCAAGGGTGAAAGTCCTGCTTTCACCAGCTGGTGTAATTATTGGGGTAACTGGAGAGTAATTTTCTGTGTGCAAAGTTTGCTACTTTCTACCTGTTCACAGGGCTTGGATGATGAAAATAAAGCCGAAGATGTCCTATTGGACAGTACATGTATAATGAGGAAGGGGATTCAATCCAGACGTTTGAGGTGCAGGTATGGAAGTGCATACAGGATCATTGATTCTTTGTTGGAACAATCCTATAACCTTGGCCTTTTCCTGAAACCTTTTATTTTCCTTTGCCACAAATATTTATCTATCTTTTACAAAAAAATATATGCGATGTAGTAACTGTTAACCAAAATCTGGCATGTGCCAATATTTGACACTGGTGTTTGAACTGTGATTCTGAGTTCTGGTGCTGACTTCACCCATGTTTTAGTTTAGCTTGGAGAAACAGTGCTGTAGCAGGCCCTTAGTCTGCACCAACCAGCGACCCCCACACACTATCAATAGACAATAGGTGCAGGAGTAGGCCATTCGGCCCTTCAAGCCAGCACCGCCATTCAATGTGATCATGGCTGATCATCCACAATCAGTAACCCGTTCCTGCCTTCTCCCCATATCCCCTGACTCCGCTATCTTCAAGAGCTATCTAGCTCACTCTTGAAAGTTTCCAGAGAACCGCCCTCTGAGGCAGAGAATTCCACAGACTCATAAGACATACACGAGGGACAATTTACATTTATACCCTAACCTACAAACCTGTATTTGGTGTGGAAGGAAACCGAAGATCTCGGAGAAAACCTACTAGGGGGAATGTTTAAACTCTGGAACTCGGAGTTGTAAGGCAGCAACTCTACCGCTGCGCCTCCATGTCATCCTTTTCTCACTAAAAACATAACCATATAACCATATAACCATATAACAATTACAGCACGGAAACAGGCCATCTCGACCCCTCTAGTCCGTGCCGAACACATAATCTCCCCTAGTCCCATATACCTGCGCTCAGACCATAACCCTCCATTCCTTTCCCATCCATATAACTATCCAATTTATTTTTAAATGATAAAAACGAACCTGCCTCCACCACCTTCACTGGAAGCTCATTCCACACAGCTACCACTCTCTGAGTAAAGAAGTTCCCCCTCATGTTACCCCTAAACTTCAGTCCCTTAATTCTCAAGTCATGTCCCCTTGTTTGAATCTTCCCTACTCTCAGTGGGAAAAGCTTTTCCACGTCAACTCTGTCTATCCCTCTCATCATTTTAAAAACCTCTATCAAGTCCCCCCTTAACCTTCTGCGCTCCAAAGAATAAAGCCCTAACTTGTTCAACCTTTCTCTGTAACTTAGTTGCTGAAACCCAGGCAACATTCTAGTAAATCTCCTCTGTACTCTCTCTATTTTGTTGACATCCTTCCTATAATTAGGCGACCAAAATTGTACACCATACTCCAGAATTGGCCTCACCAATGCCTTGTACAATTTTAACATTACATCCCAACTTCTATACTCAATGCTCTGATTTATAAAGGCCAGCACACCAAAAGCTTTCTTTACCACCCTATCTACATGAGATTCCACTTTCATGGAACTGTGCACAGTTATTCCCAGATCCCTCTGTTCACCTACATTCTTCAATTCCCTACCATTTACCATGTACGTCCTATTTTGATTTGTCCTGCCAAGATGTAGCACCTCACACTTATCAGCATTAAATTCCATCTGCCATCTTTCAGCCCACTCTTCCAACTGGCATAAATCTCTCTGTAGACTTTGAAACTCTTCTTCATTACCCGCAACCCCACCTATCTTAGTATCATCTGCATACTTACTAATCCAATTTACCACACCATCGTCCAGATCATTGATGTACATGACAAACGACAGTGGACCCAACACAGATCCCTGTGGCACCCCACTCGTCACTGGCCTCCAACCTGACAAACAACCATCCACCATTACTCTCTGGCATCTCCCATTCAGCCACTGTTGAATCCATCTTGCTACTCCACCATTAATACCCAACCATTGAACCTTCTTAACCAACCTTCCATGAGGAACCTTGTCAAAAGCCTTACTGAAGTCCATATACACAACATCCACTGCTTTACCCTCATCAATTTCACGAGTAACATCTTCAAAAAATTCAAGAAGATTAGTTAAACATGACCTTCCAGGCACAAATCCATGTTGACTGTTCCTAATCAGACCCTGTTTATCCAGATGCTTATATATATTATCTCTAAGTATTCTTTCCATTAATTTGCCCACCACTGACGTCAAACTAATAGGTCTATAATTGCTAGGTTTACTCTTAGACCCCTTTTTAAACAATGGAACAACATGCGCAGTACGCCAATCCTCCGGCACTATTCCCGTTTCTAATGACATTTGAAATATTTCTGCCATAGCCCCTGCTATTTCTACACTAACTTCCCTCAATGTCCTAGGGAATATCCTGTCCGGACCTGGAGACTTATCCACTTTTATATTTCTCAAAAGTGTCAGTACTTCCTCTTCATTGATCCTCATAGTTTCCATAGCTACTCTACTTGTTTCCCTTACCTCACACAATTCAATATCCTTCTCCTTGGTGAATACCGAAGAAAAGAAACTGTTCAATATCTCCCCCATCTCTTTTGGCTCTGCAGATAGTTGGCCACTCTGACTCTCTAATGGACCAATTTTATCCCTCGTTATCCTTTTGCTATTAATATAGCGGTAGAAACCCTTCGGATTTACTTTTACCTTACTTGCCAAAGCAACCTCATATCTTCTTTTAGCTTTTCTAATTTCTTTCTTAAGATTCTTTTTACATTCTTTATACTCCTCAAGCACCTCATTTACTCCATGCTGCCTATAACTATTGTAGATATCCCTCTTTTTCCGAACCAAGTGTCCAATTTCCCTTGAAAACCATGGCTCTTTACAATTTTTACGATTTCCTTTCAACCGAACAGGGACATAAAGATTCTTTGTTTGCTTTAGACAAAGGCTTTATAGAATGCCATCCTGATTCATTCCAGTAATGGAGATCAAGGTGGCAAATATCAATCACATGATACAGGAGCCACTAGTGAGTGAATGGGGATGAACTGGGGATGAAAGCTTGAAATTCTGGCACAATGCTGTTTTCATGCAGTGCCTTGAAATCCCTTTTACTCTGGAAACTGCAGTATTTCCTGTGACTGTCCCCGTTGTGCATCTGATGTGGTCTCCGCCTTGGTCTTTGCAGGATGTTGTCATTCTTTCTTCTTTTGGGGCATTGCCACAGACGTTCAACCAAGTTGATCATGTCCAGGATACTGCGTCATAAACAACATACTTTATTGTGTTTCTTCCAACCATTTTTCTGCATGATATTTCATCTGCATGTCCCTGCTCATTCATTTAACCTGTCATTATCCAAATAAGCCTCTCCTAATCCTGTTCAGCTCACACAGCCACCCTGCTTTGGTTAGCAAACTTCCATACAATTTGATCCCTTCGTCCAAATTATTAATGGGACTTAGTTGGACACTTTCTGAAAGTCTAAATACACACCATCTTACCCCTGCTAGTTAAACCTTAAAATAAACTTTTAGTTTTTTTTAGTTAAACATTAGTCATTGAAAATCAACTTGTCTCTACCCAGCGAATTTATTCTAAGCATCATGTTACTACTTCTGTATTAATAGATTGCATTATTTCCCATAACTCTAAAAGACAGACTGCCCTGTAACTTTACATTTTTTTAATCTCCCTCCTTTCTGAAATTTGCTACCTTCTGTTTTGTCGGAAAATTATGTTGCCTGCAGTCATACACAGAACCAATAAAAACAAAACATACAATAAACACTTCTTCTTATCGAGTCCACACACAAGATTAGAAGTTGTTCAGCCAGAGCTGAACACACTTCTCGACAGCTGCACAATGGTGTCTGTCTTGCGCTTCTTGTGCTTCTTGTGCGTGGTGGTGGAAAGATTGGTTGAAACAGAGCCGCGACGTGAACGCTCTTTCCTTGACCCCATACAATAAACACAAATTAAACATCCACCACAGTGAGTTAACCAAGCACATCCTCACTGTGATGGAGGCAAAGTCTTAGTCTCCGTCTCTTCCCTCCTTGTTCTCCCTCTGTGCTGAGGCGATCGATCCAGGCCGGAGATGCCGCTCTCCAGTCCAGCGGACCTCCGTGGTGATGTCACTGCCGCCGAAAGCCGGAACGCTGTCCCAGTTCCAGGCCGCCACCACAGCTCCGGGTCCCGCAGTCTCCGCTCCGGGCCGCTGCCCCCAGCTCCGGGTCCCGCAGTCTCCGCTTCGGGCCGCTGCCCCAGCTCCAGGCCGCCGCCCCAGCTCCGGGTCCCGCAGTCTCCGCTCCAGGCCGCTGCCCCAGCTCCGGGCCCCGCAGTTTCCGCTCCAGGCCGCTGCTTCATAGTGATAAACCTCTGGGCTCCACAAACAGGCAGGCAGCATCAACACATTGCCCATTACTCTGTCGAAGATTTCTTCAAGCGTCAGGTCATGGATTGTCTGAGCTACAGACATTTATACCGGATCACGTCACTGACGCTTCTCACCTGCTGTTGCGTGGGAATTTGGATGGGGACTTACCTGGAAGAGCAACAAGGACGAGCATGGGATAAAAGACAGGCTGAATAGTTACGGGTAGACTGTAGATCCGAGCACTTAAGCTGTACGAAGGATCAAAAATTGCATGGGCCCAATAGAAGACTCCCTTCGCCATGGCAGTAACATCCCAGTCTACCGTTTTCAGAGACCGACCCAGTTGTGTAACACCGCGCTCACTGTTCCCCGATTACACTCGGTGACATTCACTTCACTCTCTAATATTCTCGAATTCCTAAACATCCATCCAACATCCCACTTTATTGTCCACAGATTCCCAATGGTTTTCTCCGTCTGTGGAGCTGCTGCTCTGTGTCGGTGGCGGACGGGATGATCTCACTAACACTCTCATATTCCAGCAACAGGAATGGTTTATATTGGCAACTGGGAAACCTCCGGTGACACAACCGGGCTCCGTGTAGACTGACGTTAATCACACTCATTGAACAAACATCTACTGTTAACTCTTTTGTGTCCGGGCACAAAGTGCCTCACGGAAAGGGCGCCAGTCATCATGTGTGATGATATCCATTCTTTATGTTCTGTCTAGTGGACAGTTAGTGCCGGGGAGCAATCTACAGGGCTGATGATAGAATCAACACCATCTCCCCTGCAATCCCAATAATCATGAGCAGTCGCCTGAAATCGTAATGTTCAGATTAATCGTTTCCATTGACGAGTGCATTTCGGGAATCTTGAATCATTTAATCTGACATCTTGACATGGAGGACATGCATTAGAAAATTAAACAGATGGACATGCACCATTCATTATATTTAAATAATGGATTTGGGGCCCAGCCAACCATTCGTTAATAAAGACATCCATCAGATCGCTTTTTAAATACTTTCCTCTTACCTCAAACCCTTGTCGTGTTGAATATGATATTCCGACCATGGAGACAAAAGTCGATCACTGCTCCTACAAATGTCCCGATACATTTCTTTCTGGTGACTTCTCAACGTCCATGGCTTTGGGAAGATGTCACGTACTCCAGTCTCAAGAATCAAGAGTGTTTAATTGTCATATGTACAGAGAACTCAACAATATTTGTTTCCTGTAGCAGCAGAACACATCTGTAAAGACAGCGCTAACACACAGATAACACAAAGTACAAAAGAAAGTTCAATGCTAAAATAATCAATATTTGGGCAAATCCAAAGCTGGAAGTCTCAAGCACAAACAACACATTTTGTAGTTAGTCCATAGTTTAGTCGGTGTTTATGGTGGTCAAGAGCCCGGTTGTTATGGAAATAAACAGTTCATGAAACTGGGGTGAGCACAGTTTGCAGACTCCGATATTCTTTCTCGGAGTTTGGAGAGAAACAAGACCATGAACAGGGTGGTGAGGGTTCCAGATGATTGATGGTCGCCATTTCATGACACTGCCTCTTGTAGATTCAGTAGATGGTGGATAGTTCAGGTGATGGATAGGACAGGTCAATGGCCACCAGTTTGTTTAATAACCTACATTCCTGGGATTTTGAAATGCCGAACCAGGCCCTGTGGCAACCGTTTAACATGGTCTCTACCTTGGACCTGTAGAAGATCGAGAGAACATTCGTCATCACACCGATGTCCTTTCTGTTCTACTCTAACAAAGTCATGTCGGTTATTTATTTACTTGATTTAATTTCTTATTTTGATTGCTTTTATTGTGTGGCTATTATTTTTACTCATGTTTTATGTCTTTTAATTTATTGTTGTATTTCATATGTAATTTTTGCGCCTCATGTGAGCTGTTATGTTGTCTGTTTATGATGTCTTGTTTATTCTTCTGTACAGCACTTTGGTCAACATTGGTTGTTTTACAGTGCTTAACAAATAAAGTTGGATTGGATTGGATTGGTTGACTTTATTTATGATTCCATGAATTTGCTGGGTCCACGACAGATCTTCAGAAATATTCACGACGAGGAACATAAAGTTGTTGACTCCACCATCGAACCGTCGATGAAGACAGGTTAATCGATCCTCCATCTTCCTCTTCTAAAATCAGCAAATTACCTCTTGCCCGTGGGAAACACATTGACGAAGAGGGTGTGAGATGTCTTGGATTGGACCAGAGGGATAGGATGGAGTCCAGGTATGTGGAAATTAATTCAGTGGGGCAAGAACACGCTGAAACAATGGGTCTACCAGGACTGTCAGAAGAAGCACGTTGGGACAGGGTGGCAAATGTTGTGCCTATTTTCAAGAAGGGCTGCAAGGAACATGTGGGGAACTATAGGCCGGTAAGGTTAACATCTGTAGTTGGTAAGTTGCTGGAGAGTATTCTGTGGGATAGGATATCAATGAATAAATGAATACGTTTATTGGCCAAGTAATCACATACAAGGAATTTGCCTTGGTGAATTTACAGGCATTTGGGTGGGCAAGGGCTAATTAGGGATAGTCAGCATGGTTTTGTACGTTGGAGGTCGTGTCTCATAAATCTGATTGATTGTTTTGAAGACGTGAGCAAAAAGGTTGATAAAGGCAGAGCTGTAGATGTTGTGTACACGGACTTTATAACAAGAGGAATCGAATATAGGAGCAAAGAGATCCTTCTGCAGTTGTCCAGAGCCCTAGTGAGACCACACCTGGAGTATTGTGTGCAGTTTTGGTCCCCTAATTTGAGGAAGGACATTTTTGCTATTGAGGGAGCCCAGCGTAGGTTTACAAGGTTAATTCCCGGGATGGCGGGAATGTCATATGCTGAGAGAATGGAGCAGCTGGGCTTGTACACTGTGTAGTTTAGAAGGATGAGAGGATATCTCATTGAAACGTATAAGATTGTTAAGGGTTTGGACACACTAGAGGCAGGAAACATGTTCCCGCTGTTGGGGGAGCCCAGAACCAGGGGCCAGACACAGTTTAAGAATAAGGAGTAAGCCATTTATAACTAAATCGAGGAAACACTTTTTCTCACAGAGAGTGGTGAGTCTGTGGAATTCTCTGCCTCAGAGGGCGGTGGAGGCGGGTTCTCTGGATGCCTTCAAGAGAGAGCTAGATAGGGCTCTTAAAAATTGCGGAGTAAGGGGATATGGGGAGAAGGCAGGAACGGGGTACTGATTAGGGATGATCAGCCATGATCACATTGAATGGCGGTGCTGGCTCGAAGGGCCAAATGGCCTACTCCTGCACCTGTTGTCTGTTGTCTATTGTCTAGTAAAGCATTCGACAAGGTGCCGCAGAGTAGGCTGCTCTGGAAGGTTCGATCTTATGGCATCCAAGAAGAGATATCAGAATGGATAGAAAATTGGCTCCATGGAAGGAAGCAGAGGGTGATGGTGGAAGGTTGCTTCTCTGAATGAAGGCCTGTGATTAGTGGTGTGCCACAAGGTTCCATTAGAATAATACGTGGAAATGTACGTTGTATAGTTTGGATCAAATATTGCCCAACTCACTGCTGACCACGGCCAACAACACGACCACCTGTGAAGGGAATATTAAGGTGGCGGATGGTCACGGGTTAGTCATTAACCCGTAGGTGGAAAGATATATCAATGTTCCACCATTATCGTTACTTTCTGGGCTGGACAATTTAAATTGCACACATTTCCCGTGAATTGAGTGGGAAGAAAGCCAGACACTGGGAATGTACCAAATCCAAGGAGGGTAAATTCCTACTTTAATCGGCAGAAGTTTGGTCCATTGGGAGTTTTTTTCTTGCATTTCCACATCTGACCTGTCTGACATCTACAATTTTTTCTTTCTAATATGCCAACGCATTTTGATGTTAAGAAGGATGAGGTTTGGGGAGTCGTGAAGTGTATTGGATAAAATCCGCTGGCATCTATTTCGGGTTAATGAGTGACGAAGGAAAGGAGATTGCACGAACATTGAGGGGGGTCATTCTCGAACCACTGGCGAGGTCCTAGAATGGGAACCAGCTAATGGTGTTCCACTGTTTTAGTAAGGGTGCAGGGATAATTTAGCGAATGATAGGCTGGTGAGCATCATGTCACCAGTAGGGAAGGTATTGTAGAGGATAATTTAGGAAAGGATTTACTCACATTTGGATGAAAATTAGTTAATTAGTGGCTTTGAACGCGGCACGTCGTGTTTTACTCATTTGATCCAGTTTTTTTTAAGGAGATAACACATGTAATGGATTGGGATAGGATGTAGAATGTCTGCGTAGATTTTTGTAGTAAGCCCCTGTCTCACGGTGCGAGTCGACCCACGAGTGACCCCAAGTGAAAGAAACAATCAGACTCGTATTTGTGTACGAGATTCCAAGTTTATGTTCAAGGGTTCAACCGGGTTCCCACGGGTTTGACTAAGTTTGCCGTTTACTTGTCATTTCTAGATGTTCCAAGTTCCCCTCCCGAGTTACAACATTCCTCTCCCGAGTTACCATGTTCCTCTCCCGAGTTACTCTTGAGCCAACAACGACTACTGACGTGTGGAAAAATCATCACATGGTGAACATGATGTCATGCAGTTTTTTTCACTATAAAAAGCCTCCCATAATTAAATTTCTTAGAGTTACGGAATGAAGGTATATGGGGAGAAAGCAGAAACTGGGTACTGATTTTGGATGATCAAAACGGCATTTGATCAAGTCCCCCGTGATAGGGGAATCCGAGATTAAGATGCACGGGTTCTACAGTGTTTTAGTCGTATGGATTTAAAACTAGTTCATTGATAAAAAGGCAGAGGTTTGCGGTGGGAGAACGATGTCCAGGCGGGAGATCTGTGACCAGTGGAGTTACAGCTAGATTGGTGCTGGGACCTCTGTTGATATGACTTTGACATGAAAGGAGAATACTAAATAGTTGGCCGTAGGTTGCCGACGCCTATCCTAGATTTCAGGCCTCATTGTGATCCCCCCCCGTGTTTTAAATCGATTTCCGCTTTGAAAGCAGCAATTCAGCACATAAACGCGTGTTTTTCTTTTGCATTAGACGGACCTCTTGTCATTAAGACCAGTAATCTTATATTTTGGGGTACAGGGACAACATTGGAGACGTTGAAGCAGGCAGGGTCTATACAGTTTACAGGGACTGGTTGAAAATGTTGTGTAGACCAGTGCCAGTTGTTCGGCACAAAGCTAGAGGGAAAGGGGGAAACTTTGTAGGTCCTGGAGATTTCCGGCTTTTCTTTCTTCTTAACAGCCTCTCCATCTCCTCAATGTCTATTGTTAGTAATGGAGAAGTGGTCAGATTGGTGTTGGGCAGCAAGGAGGGGGTAGATAGTGGACGATGGCCCAGTTTTTACAGATTGGAGTCAGGCTGTAAGTGGGTATTAAGTGGTGGTTGGGGAGGAGTGGGTGTGGAAGGGTCCAGTCATGCTGTGAGGAGATGTGAAATGTTGTTTGGGGAGTGGGGATGGGGTATCAGAGTTACGTTTCTGTTTGTCGAACCTGCAGTAGAACTCGTTCAGGTCGTTGGTCACCTGACGATTGTCCGAGGAGCGGGGGACTTTCCTCCTGTAGCTGATGATACCTTGAAAACCCTTCCAAACTGAAGACGAGTCACTTGCTGAGAACTTGCTCCTCAACATTCCTTTCCTTTCCTTGGCAGCTCGGATTCCCCATCTCAGCTTGTACTTGGCCTGCCTGTAGAGATCTGCATCCCTGCTCCTGTAGGCCTCCTCTTTAGACTGTCGGAGCTGTCTGAGTTCTGCATTGAACCAGGGCTTGTTGTTGTTGAACCAGGTCCGGGTCCTAGTGGAAATGTAACTGTCCGCACGAAAGCTGACATATGATGATACAGTGTCTGTATGGTCATCGAGGCTTGTGGTTGCTACCCTGAACACATTCCAATCCGTACAGTCAAAGCAGGATTGTAGGTTTTCAATGCCCTCGCTTGTCCAACTTTTCATTGTTGTGTCCACAGGCTTAGCAGCTTTTAGTTTCTGCCTGTACGTTGGTATAAGGTGAACTATGCAATGATTTGAGAGACCCAGTCCCGCCCGGGGAACAGAACGATATGCGTTCTTGATTGAAGTGTAACAGTGTTCTCGACTCACTGGTGGGGCAAGTCTGTATTTTAGAATGTCTTGGCTGAGGTTAGAAACATAGAAACATAGACAATAGGTGCAGGAGTAGAGGCCATTCGGCCATCCGAGCCTGCACCACCATTCAATATGATCATGGCTGATCATCCAACTCAGTATCCTGTACCTGCCTTCTCTCCATACCCCCTGATCCCTTTAGCCTCAAGGGCCACGTCTAACTCCCTCTTAAATATAGACAATGAACTGGCCTCAACTACCTTCTATGGCAGAGAATTCCAGATTCACCACTCTGTGTGTGAAAAATGTTTTCCTCATCTCGGTCCTAAAAGATTTCCCCCTTATCCTTAAACTGTGACCCGTTGTTCTGGACTTCCCCAACACTGGGAACAATCTTCCAGCATCTAGCCTGTCCAACCCCTTAAGAATTGTGTAAGTTTCTATAAGATCCCCCCTCAATCATCTTGTTAAAGTCCCCCAAGACAATGACCATGGAGTCTAGGAAGTCACTCTCAACCCTCATTACCTGTACGCAAGTTTGGGGGGGGGGGGGATGTAAACGCCAACAAGAATAAAAGAGGTAAATTCCATCGGAGAAAAAAAGGGTTTGTAGTTTATAAAGAAGGATTCTAGATGGGGAGAACATATGTTAGACAGTACCGTGATGTGGCTGCCCCAGTCCTGGTTAGATTAGAAGCGTATTCCACCGCCTCTTGATTTCCCTGCTGCCTCTACTTCACCGTCCGCTCTATGTAGTTGAACGGCATTGTCCACGGTCACCACAATCTCTAAACCCACCTCTTTCAGAATCCTAGTGTGCAGTCCATCCGGTCCAAGTGACCTATCCACCTTCAGCCCATTCAGCTTCCCAAGCACCTTCTCCATAGTAATAGCCACAACACTAACGCCTACCCCCTGACTATGTTGAATTTCAGGCACGTTGCTGGTGTCTTACACTCTGAAGACTGATGCACAAAAGTTATTCAACTCCTCTGCCATTTCTTTATTCCCCATTATCACTTCTCCTGCATCATTCTCTAGCGGTCCAACGTCCACGCTTGCCTCTTTCATACTCTTTGTGTAACAGAAGAAATTCTTGCTGTCTTGGTTAATATTATTGGCTAACTTCGTATTTCACCTTTTTTCCACGTATTGCCTTTTTAGTTAACTTTTGTTGTTATTTAAAAGCTTCCCAATACTCTGGCTTTCCACTTATCTTTGCTATGTTACACGCCTTCTCTTTTAATTTTATACTTTCCTTGTCTTCCATTGTCAGCCACGGGCGCCTCTTTCTCCACCTCAAATCTTTCTGAATCGTTTGAATGAAAAGATCCTGCATCTTCCGGATTATTCCCAGAAATTCCTGCCATTGCTGTTCCATGATCACCCCTTTCTAGTCAACTTTGGCCACCTCCTCCCTCATGACTCTGTAGTCCACTTTGCACAGCTGTAATACGAACATATCCGAATCATCTTCTGGCTATCAAATCGCAGGTTAAATATTATCATATTATGGTCGCTACCTCCGACTGGTTCCTTTACCGTGAATTCCCTTACGAAATCCAGTTTATTACACAACATTAAATCCAAAACTGCCTTTTCGCCGGTAGACTCCACTGCCAGGTGCTCTAAGCATCAATCGCGGAGGCCATGTACAAATTCACTTTCTTGGGGTTCAGTATCTGAAGCTGATTTTCCCAGTTTACCTGCATATTAAAATATTCCATGACGACATTAGCATTTTCTTTCTTACATGCCGATTGTGTCTCCTGATTTAACTTGTAGCCTATATCCTGGCTACTCTTTGGGGGCTGTAGATAACTCCCATTAGGGTATTTTTACCCTTACAATTTCTCAGCTCTACCCACAATGACTCTACATCTTCTGATCCTATGTCACCCCTCGCTAAAGACCGAATTTAATTCCTTACCAACATAACTACCCCACCCCTCTGACCACCTGTCTGTCTTTCCGGTACAACGTATCACCTTGAATATTCAGCTCCCTGCTCCGATCCTCTTGCAGCCACGTCTCTGTAATGTCCACAACATCATACATTCATTAAGGTGAGGGGAGATAATTTAATAGGAATCTGAGGGGGTAAGCTTTTCACACAAAGGGCAGTGGATACATTGAACAAACAGCCAGCTGGGTTAGTTGAGGCTGGGACTATCCCAACGTGTAAGAAACTGTTAGATATGTATATGGATAGGACAGGTTTGGAGAAATGCGGGCCAAACGTGGGCAGGTGGGACGAGTGTAGATGGGAAATGATGGCCGTTGAGGGCAAGATTGGCTGAAGGGCCTATTTCCCCGCTGTATCACTCTATGATTATGACTCATATTTGAAACATCAGGTTGAATTGCGGTCTCCGCAATCATGAGAGCTTCAGGGAGTTGTACCAGAGTGCTGCAAGAGATGGTTTCTGCTGTCTGTGGGGAAAGTGCTCGGGCCCTTTAAACTGGAGGGAAATGAGTGTGGGCTCTGTTTGATGTTCACAAAACGACGAGGACTGTTGTGAGACTGGACACTTGAAAAACATATCGCCTTAGCACAGGTGTCCATAATCGGAGTTGAGACGCTTCAGGTGACGGTTATGTGGGCATTTAAGTAACGGTTATGCCACCCACCCTGAGCTTCAGGTATACAACATGTTGCCTGATTTGGTAATGGATGTCGGCACTCACAACACTTTGAAAAACAATATTTAGATGAGCTCATGAAACGCAATGATAAGTAAAGCTGCCATGCGAGTGATGGAAAAATGGAGAATTGCAGATTGCTACATGTTGGATGGCATTGGTACCTTGGGCAGAATGTCCTGCTTCTGAATGTTATTATCTGTGACCCTGACTCCAATTAGCTCACGAGAATATCAGCAAACCCAACCTACAATCTTTGTTAATCCGAGGCATATTTCACGGCAACTCTGGTGATTTGAGTCGCCAGGAGCTGCTGTTAGATTTTGAATTCCATTCATGATTTCTGCTGAGCTAAATGTATTCCTTTGTGGAAAAACATTGCATGGGAGGTTTCCGGGAGGCAGCCCCGGTACTGTCATTAATGTAGTGGAAATATAGTTGGGAGATGGCACCAGTGTACGTGTAGAACAAGTACTGTTCAACGTCAAGAACAAAAAAGGCAGGCATACCTGGGGCCCATCCGAGCGCCCATGGCTAACTCTTTAACTTGAAGAAAATGAATGGAGAAGCTAGGGAAGAATACTAGCAGGGTGAAATCAATTTGGTCCTTATTCGAAGAAGAACCGGAATGCATTGAGACCTTCCTCGTGGTGATAGACACAAAATGCTGGAGTAACTGAGCGGGCAGGCAGCATCTCTGGAAGATTCTGCCTGTCACCCTGAGTTTGTCCAGCATTTGTCTCTATCTTCGATATAAACCAGTATCTGCGGTTCCTTCCAACACCTTCCTCTTTGTGGATGAAGGTGTACGGGGACTGGATGTCCGTGGCAAAGATTGTCATGAAATTGAAAGTTATTGTAGAGTTAAACGGCGTATTATGTGTCTTGCATGTACAAGGAAGGGATTTGACAAGGGGAGAGAAGCAAGAATCAATGTGTGTGGAGATGATGTCAGTGGGGCAAAGCAGACAAACGCAGTGGGTCTGCAAGGGAAGTTCTGTTGGTGTATTTTGGGGAGGCGATATAACCTGGCACTGCGGGGCTGGAGACTGTTGAGGGAGATGGTCAGAGATGATGAGATCAGAAGCAGTTTGGGAGATGGTGGCGTGTTGATCGTCTGTGGGGTCATGGTGAAGGAGTAGGTATGAGGACGTGTCCGAGAGATGCCACGGTGGAGGTCAGACTGCCTGGCTACATCTGGCACCTCCCTTGCCGGCGGGCTTAAAAAAATATTTGTAGTTTGTTGCTGAGTGAGCTTCAGATAGGGGAGATTTGAGTGAGTTAGGGTAGTCGAGGTTTCGCCAAGGGTAGACACAAAATGCTGGAACAATTCAGCGTGTTAGGCAGCATCTCTGGTGAAAATGGATATGTGAGGTTTCGGGTAGAGCACCATATCAATTTGTTCCAGAGATGCTGCTTGACGGGTTGAGATGCTCCAGCATCCTTGGCTCCAGGTCTATAGCTGCCTGACAGTGGAAACACGGGTAGACAGATAGAGTGCGTGTGTGTGTGGGGGGTGGAATAGGTATATGTGTGTGTTGGCGGGCATGTATGTGGGATTATGTGTGTGTGAAGTGAGTGTGTGTGGTGTGGGGAGTGTGTGGGGTGGGGTTGTGGTATGTGTGGGCTGGCGAGTTTGTGCAAATACCTCACCTGCATATATACTTTAAACCCGACCTCACTTTAAAGCTAAAAGGTCTCTAGATCTTGATATTTACACTCTGGAAAAAGTTTCGACTGTGTGACCTATCTATGTGCCTCGTTATTTTATATTTTGCCATCAGTTCTTCCTCAGCTGCTGAAGTTCACACGCCCACCCACACGCACGCGCATACACAGACGCACACGAACACATACACATGCACGCACACACACGCGCGCACACACACGCGCGCGCACATACACGCACAAACACACGCGCGCGCACAAACACCCGCACACGCGCGCGCACTCATACACACACACACGCACACCTACACATGCACGCACACACACACGCCGCACACACACGCGCGCGCAAACACGCGCGCGCACACACACATACACACGCGCACCCACACACATAAACACCCACACACACGCACACACACGCACACACACAATACCACAGCCACCACACGCCCATACCCATTACACCCGCCCCCCCCCCACACACACACAACCCCACTCCCGCCACACACTACCTCACTGGCACAGGTGCCATGTAGTTAAAATGAGGTTCAGAGAGATATATTTTCCACACAGACAAGGTGGATAGAACAGACCATTGTATTATATGCCTTGTGGTAAGTCGAGGGAAACTTGATCACCCGGGAAAACGGACGTAGACACATCATCAGTCCGAAACTCCCAGCTAAGGTAGTGAGAGCAGTGTGGAAAGGTGGATAGGCCCCCAGTGCGGATTAGAGGTGGATAGGCCCCAGTGTGGATTGGAGGTGGATAGGCGCCAGACTGGATGTGAGATGGATAGGCCCCAGTGCAGATGCGAGGTGGATAGGCCCCAGTGCAGATGCGAGGTGGATAGGCCCCAGTGCTGTTGCGAGGTGGGTCGGTCAGGTGCGGCGACCAGGTGTGTAGGCCCCAGTGCGGATGGGAGGTGGATGCGAGATATAAACCTCACCTGCAATTTAATCCCGCCCCCCAAAGCTACCGGAAACGCAAGCACAGATCCACCGATGGTAGGTTTTGTAACAACGCCACTATCGCACAGTGCGGATTGGAGGTGGCTAGGCCCCAGTGTGGATTGGAGGTGGTTAGGCCCCCAGTGTGGATTGGTGGATAGGCCCCCAGTGTGGATTGGTGGATAGGCCCCCAGTGTGGATTGGAGGCTGATAGGCCTCCAGTGTGGATTGGAGGTGAATAGGCCTCCAGTGTGGATTGGTGGATAGGCCCCAGAGTGAATTAGAGGTGGATGGGCCCCAGTGAGGATTAGAGGTGGATAGGCCCCCAGTACGGATTGGAGTTTGATAGGCCCCCATTGCGAATTGGAGGTGGATAGGCCCCCTGTGTGGATTGGTGGATTGGCCCCCAGTGCTGATTGGATGTGGATAGGCCCCAGTGTATTTTGGGGGGGTGTAGGCCCCCAGTGTGGATTGGTGGATAGGCCCCAGTGTGGATTGGAGGTGGTTAGGCCCCCAGGCGGATTGGAGGTGGGAAGTCCCCCAGTGCGGATTGGAGGAGGATAGGCCCCCAGTGCGGATTGGATGTGTGTAGGCCCCAGTGCGGATTGGAGGTGTGTAGGCCCCCAGTGCGGATTGGAGGTGAAAAGTCCCCCAGTGCGGATTGGAGGTGGTTAGGCCCACTGTGTGGATTGGAGGTGTTTAGGCCCCCAGTGTGGATTGGTGGATAGGCCCCCAGTGCGGATTGGAGGTATGTAGGACCCAGTGTGGATTGGTGGATAGGCCCCCTGTGTGGATTGGAGATTGATAGGCCCCAGTGTAGATTGGAGGTGTGTAGGCCCCCAGTACGGATTGGTGGATAGGCCCCAGTGTGGATCGGAGGTCGTAGGCCCCAGTGTGGATTGGAGGTGGTTAGGCCCCAGAGCGGATTGGAGGTGGATAGGCCCCAGAGTGAATTAGAGGTGGATGGGCCCCAGTGAGGATTAGAGGTGGATAGGCTCCCAGTACGGATTGGAGGTTGATAGGCCCCCAGTGCGGATGTGAGGTGGATAGTCCCAGTGTGGATTGGAGGTGTGTAGGCCCCCAGTGTGGATTGGAGATGGAAAGGCCCCCAGTGTGGCTTGGAGGTGGAAAAGCCCCCAGTGCGGATTGGAGGTGTAGGGCCACTGTGTGGACTGGAGTTGGATAGGCCCCCAGTGCGGAATGGAGGTGGTTAGGCCCCAGTGTGGATTAGAGGTGGATAGGCCCCAGTGTTGGATTGGTGGATAGGCCCCCAGTGCGGATTGGAGGTTGATTGGCCCCGAGTGCGGCTTGGAGGTTGATAGGGGCCCAGTGTGGATTGGTGGATAGGCCCCCAGTGTGGATTGGAGGTGGTTAGGCCTCCAGTGTGGATTGGAGGTGAATAGGCCTCCAGTGTGGATTGGTGGATAGGCCCCAGAGTGAATTAGAGGTGGATGGGCGCCAGTGTGGATTAGAGGTGGATAGGTCCCCCAGTACGGATTGGAGGTTGATAGGCCCCCAGTGCGGATTGGAGGTGGTTAGGCCCCCTGTGTGGATTGGTGGATAGGCCCCCTGTGAGGATTGGAGGTGTGTAGGCCCCAGTACGGATTGGAGGTGGATAGGCCCCAGTGCGGATTGGTGGATAGGCCCACAGTGCTGATTGGATGTGGATAGGCCCCAGTGTGGATTAGAGGTGTGTAGGCCCCCAGTGTGGATTGGAGGTGTGTAGGCCCCCAGTGTGGATTGGTGGATAGGCCCCAGTGTGGATTGGAGGTGGATAGGCCCTAGTGCGGATTGGTGGATAGGCCCCCAGTGCTGATTGGATGTGGATAGGCCCCAGTGTGGATTGGAGGTGTGTAGGCCCCCAGTGTGGATTGGAGGTGTGTAGGCCCCCAGTGTGGATCGGTGGTTAGGCCGCAGTGTGGATTGGAGGTGTGTAGGCCCCCAGTGTGGATTGGAGGTGTGTAGGCCCCCAGTGTGGATTGGTGGATAGGCCCCAGTGTGGATTGGAGGTGGTTAGGCCCCAGTGCGGATTGGTGGATAGGCCCCCAGTGCTGATTGGATGTGGATAGGCCCCAGTGTGGATTGGAGGTGTGTAGGCCCCCAGTGTGGATTGGTGGTGTGTAGGCCCCCAGTGTGGATTGGAGATGTGTAGGCCCCCAGTGTGGATTGGTGGATAGGCCCCGGTGTGGATTGGAGGTGTGTAGGCCCCCAGTGTGGATTGGAGGTGTGTAGGCCCCCAGTGTGGATTGGAGGTGTGTAGGCCCCCAGTGTGGATTGGAGGTGTGTAGGCCCCCAGTGTGGATTGGTGGATAGGCCCCAGTGTAGATTGGAGGTGTGTAGGCCCCCAGTGTGGATTGGAAGTGTATAGTCCCCCAGTGTGGATTGGTGGATAGGCCCCCAGTGTGGATTGGAAGTGTGTAGGCCCCCAGTGTGGATTGGAGGTGTGTAGGCCCCCAGTGTGGATTGGAGGTGTGTAGGCCCCAGTGTGGATTGGAGGTGTGTAGGCCCCCAGTGTGGATTGGTGGATAGGCCCCAGTGTGGATTGGAGGTGTGTAGGCCCCCAGTGTGGATATGTGGTTAGGCCCCCAGTGTGGATTGGAGGTGGTTAGGCCCCCAGTGTGGATTGGAGGTGTGTAGGCCCCCAGTGTGGATTGGTGGATAGGCCCCAGTGTGGATTGGAGGTGTGTAGGCCCCCAGTGTGGATTGGTGGATAGGCCCCAGTGTGGATTGGAGGTGTTAGGCCCCCAGTGCGGATTGGTGGTTGGCCCCCAGGGTGGATTGGAGGTGTGTAGGTCCCCAGTGTGGATTGGTGGATAGGCCCCCAGTGCTGATTGGAGGTGGATAGGCCCCCAGTGTGGATTGGTGGTTAGGCCCCAGTGTGGATTGGAGGTGTGTATTCCCGCAGTGTGGATTGGTGGTTAGGCCCCAGTGTGGATTGGAGGTGTGTAGGCCCCCAGTGTGGATTGGTGGATAGGCCCCCAGTGTGGATTGCAGGTGTGTATGCCCCCAGTGTGGATTGGTGGATAGGCCCCCAGTGTGGATTGGAGGTGTGTAGGCCTCCAGTGTGGATTGGAGGTGGTTAGGCCCCCAGTGTGGATTGGAGGTGTGTAGGCCCCCATGTGGATTGGAGGTGGATAGGCCCCCAGTGTGGATTGGTGGTTAGGCCCCAGTGTGGATTGGAGGTGTGAAGGCCCCCAGTGTGGATTGGTGAATAGGCCCCAGTGTGGATTGGAGGTGTGTAGGCCCCCAGTGTGGATTGGTGGATAGGCCCCCATGCGGATTGGATGTGTGTTAGGCCCCCAGTGCTGGATTGGAGGTGTGTAGGCCCCAGTGTGGATTGGAGGTGGTTAGTTCCCCCAGTGTGCGAATTGGATGGAGGAAGACCCCCAGTCGGATTGGATGGCTTGTAGGCCCCACGTGTGATTGAGTGGATAGGCCCCCCGTTTGGATTGGAGGTGGATAGGCCCCCCCAGTGTGGATTCAGAGGTGGTAGGCCCCAGTGTGGATTAAAGGTGGCTCGGTCCACATGTGCTGGATTGTGAGGTGGCTTAGGCCCCCAGACTGGATGCGAGGTGGATATGCACCAGTGCAGATGCGAAGTAGGATATGGCCCCCGTGTGATGCGAGGTGGGTCGGTCAGGTGCGGCGACCAGGTGTGTAGGTCCCAGTGCGGATGTGAGGTGGATGCGAGGTATAAACCTCACCTGCAATTTAATCCCGCCCACCAAAGCTTCCGGAAACGCAAGCACAGATCCACCGATGGTAGGTTTTGTAACAACGCCACTATCGCACAGTGCGGTTTGGAGGTGGTTAGGCCTCCAGTGTGGATTGGTGGATCGGCCCCAGAGTGAATTAGAGGTGGATGGGCCCCAGTGAGGATTAGAGGTGGATAGGCCCCCAGTACGGATTGGAGTTTGATAGGCCCCCATTGCGGATTGGAGGTGGTTAGGCCCCTTGTGTGGATTGGTGGATTGGCCCCCAGTGCTGATTGGATGTGGATAGGCCCCAGTGTGGATTGGGGGTGTGTAGGCCCCCAGTGTGGATTGGTGGATAGGCCCCAGTGTGGATTGGAGGTGGTTAGGCCCCCAGGCGGATTGGAGGTGGTAAGTCCCCCAGTGCGAGTTGGAGGTGGTTAGGCCCCCAGTGCGGATTGGCTGTGTGTAGGCCCCAGTGCGGATTGGAGGTGTGTAGGCCCCCAGTGCGGATTGGAGTTGAAAAGTCCCCCAGTGCGGATTGGAGGTGGTAGGCCCACTGTGTGGATTGGAGGTGGATAGGCCCCCAGTGTGGATTGGTGGATAGGCCCCCAGTGCGGATTGGAGGTATGTAGGCCCCAGTGTGGATTGGTGGATTGCCCCCCTGTGTGGATTGGAGATTGATAGGCCCCCAGTGCGGATGTGAGGTGGATAGTCCCAGTGTGGATTGGAGGTGTGTAGGCCCCCAGTGTGGATTGGAGATGGAAAGGCCCCCAGTGTGGCTTGGAGGTGGTAAGGCCCCCAGTGCGGATTGGAGGTGAATAGGCCCACTGTGTGGACTGGAGTTGGATAGGCCCCCAGTGCGGATTGGAGGTGGGTAGGCCCCCAGTGCGGATTGGAGGTGGTTGGCCCCCAGTGTGGATTGGAGGTGTGGGGCCCCAGTGTGGATTAGAGGTGGATAGGCCCCAGTGTGGATTGGTGGATAGGCCCCCAGTGCGGATTGGAGGTTGATTGGCCCCCACTGCGGCTTGGAGGTTGATAGGGGCCCAGTGTGGATTGGTGGATAGGCGCCCAGTGTGGATTGGAGGTGGTTAGGCCTCCAGTGTGGATTGGAGGTGAATAGGCCTCCAGTGTGGATTGGTGGATAGGCCCCAGAGTGAATTAGAGGTGGATGGGCGCCAGTGTGGATTAGAGGTGGTTAGGCCCCCCAGTACGGATTGGAGGTTGATAGGCCCCAGTGCGGTTTGGAGGTGGATAGGCCCCCTGTGTGGATTGGTGGATAGGCCCCCTGTGAGGATTGGAGGTGTGTAGGCCCCAGTACGGATTGGAGGTGGATAGGCCCCAGTGCGGATTGGTGGATAGGCCCCCAGTGCTGATTGGATGTGGATAGGCCCCAGTGTGGATTAGAAGTGTGTAGGCCCCCAGTGTGGATTGGAGGTGTGTAGGCCCCCAGTGTGGATTGGTGGATAGGCCCCAGTGTGGATTGGAGGTGACTAGGCCCTAGTGCGGATTGGTGGATAGGCCCCCAGTGCTGATTGGATGTGGTTAGGCCCGTGTGGATTGGAGGTGTGTAGGCCCCCAGTGTGGATTGGAGGTGTGTAGGCCCCCAGTGTGGTTCGGTGGATAGGCCCCAGTGTGGATTGGAGGTGTGTAGGCCCCCAGTGTGGATTGGAGGTGTGTAGACCCCCAGTGTGGATTGGTGGATAGCCCCAGTGTGGATTGGAGCTGGTTAGGCCCCAGTGCGGATTGGTGGATAGGCCCCCAGTGCTGATTGGATGTGGATAGGCCCCAGTGTGGATTGGTGGTGTGTAGGCCCCCAGTGTGGCTTGGAGATGTGTAGGCCCCCAGTGTGGATTGGTGGATAGGCCCCGGTGTGGATTGGAGGTGTTTGGCCCCCAGTGTGGATTGGAGGTGTGTAGGCCCCCAGTGTGGATTGGAGGTGTGTAGGCCCCCAGTGTGGATTGGTGGATATGCCCCAGATTGGAGGTGTGTAGGCCCCCAGTGTGGATTGGAGGTGTATAGACCCCCAGTGTGGATTGGTGGATAGGCCCCCAGTGTGGATTGGAGGTGTGTAGGCCCCCAGTGTGGATTGGAGGTGTGTAGGCCCCCAGTGTGGATTGGAGGTGTATAGGCCCCCAGTGTGGATTGGTGGATAGGCCCCAGTGTGGATTGGAGGTGTGTAGGCCCCCAGTGTGGATTGGTGGATAGGCCCCCAGTGTGGATTGGAGGTGGTTAGGCCCCCAGTGTGGATTGGTGGTTAGGCCCCAGTGTGGATTGGAGGTGTGTAGGCCCCCAGTGTGGATTGGAGGTGTGTAGGCCCCCAGTGTGGATTGGTGGATAGGCCCCAGTGTGGATTGGAGGTGTGTAGGCCCCCAGTGTGGATTGGTGGATAGGCCCCAGTGTGGATTGGAGGTGTTAGGCCCCCAGTGTGGATTGGTGGATAGGCCCCCAGTGTGGATTGGAGGTGTGTAGGCCCCCAGTGTGGATTGGTGGATAGGCCCCCAGTGCTGATTGGAGGTGGATAGGCCCCCAGTGTGGATTGGTGGATAGGCCCCAGTGTGGATTGGAGGTGGATAGGCCCCCAGTGTGGATTGGTGGATAGGCCCCCAGTGTGGATTGGAGGTGTGTAGGCCCCCAGTGTGGATTGGAGGGTGTAGGCCCCCAGTGTGGATTGGAGGTGTGTAGGCCCCCAGTGTGGATTGGAGGTGTGTAGGCCCCCAGTGTGGATTGGTGGATAGGCCCCTGTGTGGATTGGAGGTGTATAGGCCCCCAGTGTGGATTGGTGGATAGGCCCCCAGTGTGGGTTGGAGGTGGGTAGGCCCCCAGTGTGGATTGGTGGTTAGGCCCCAGTGTGGATTGGAGGTGTGTAGGCCCCCAGTGTGGATTGGAGGTGTGTAGGCCCCCAGTGTGGATTGGAGGATATGCCCCAGTGTGGATTGGAGGTGTGTAGGCCCCCAGTGTGGATTGGTGGATAGGCCCCAGTGTGGATTGGAGGTGTTAGGCCCCCAGTGCGGATTGGTGGATAGGCCCCCAGTGTGGATTGGAGGATAGGCCCCAGTGTGGATTGGAGGTGTGTAGTGCCCCAGTGTGGATTGGTGGAAAGGCCCCAGTGTGGATTGGAGGTGTGTAGGCCCCCAGTGTTTATTGGAGGTGGTTAGGCCCCAGTGTGGATTGGAGGTGTGTAGGCCCCCAGTGTGGATTGGTGGATAGGCCCCCAGTGTGGATTGGAGGTGTGTAGGCCCCAGTGTGGATTGGAGGTGGTTAGGCCCCCAGTGTGGATTGGAGGTGTGTAGGCCCCCAGTGTGGATTGGATGTGTGTAGGCCCCCAGTGTGGATTGGAGGTGTGTAGGCCCCCAGTGTGGTTTCGAGGTGGATAGGCCCCCAGTGTGGATTGGAGGAGGGTAGACCCCAGTGTGGATTGGTGGATAGGACCCCAGTGTGGATTGGTGGATAGGCCCCCAGTGCGGATTGGTGGATAGGCCCCAGTGTGGATTGGTGGATAGGCCCCCAGTGTGGTTTGGTGGATAGGCCCCCAGTGTGGATTGGTGGATAGGTCCCAGTGTGGATTGGTGGATAGGCCCCCAGTGCGGATTGGTGGATAGGCCCCCAGTGTGGATTGGTGGATAGGCCCCAGTGTAGATTGGAGGTGTGTCTGCCCCCAGTGTGGATTGGAGGTGTGTAGACCTCCAGTGTGGATTGGTGGATAGGCCCCCAGTGTGGATTGGAGGTGTGTAGGCCCCCAGTGTAGATTGGAGGTGTGTAGGCCCCCAGTGTGGATTGGAGGTGTGTAGGCCCCCAGTGTGGATTGGTGGATAGGCCCCAGTTAGGATTGGAGGTGTGTAGGCCCCCAGTGTGCATTGGTGGATAGGCCCCCAGTGTGGATTGGAGGCGGTTAGGCCCCCAGTGTGGATTGGTGGATAGGCCCCAGTGTGGATTGGAGGTGTGTAGGCCCCCAGTGTGGATTGGAGGTGTGTAGGCCCCCAGTGTGGATGGGTGGATAGGCCCCAGTGTGGATTGGAGGTGTGTAGGCCCCCAGTGTGGATTGGTGGATAGGCCCCCAGTGTGGATTGGAGGTGTGTAGGCCCCCAGTGTGGATTGGAGGTGGTTAGGCCCCCAGTGTGGATTGGAGGTGTGTAGGCCCCCATGTGGATTGGAGGTGGATAGGCCCCCAGTGTGGATTGGTGGTTAGGCCCCAGTGTGGATTGGAGGTGTGAAGGCCCCCAGTGTGGATTGGTGAATAGGCCCCAGTGTGGATTGGAGGTGTGTAGGCCCCCAGTGTGGATTGGTGGATAGGCCCCCATGCGGATTGGATGTGGTTAGGCCCCAGTGCGGATTGGAGGTGTGTAGGCCCCCAGTGTGGATTGGAGGTGGGTAGTCCCCAGTGTGGATTGGAGGAGGTAAGACCCCCAGTGTGGATTGGTGGTGGTTAGGCCCACACGGTGGATTGGAGTTGGATGGGCCCCCAGTGTGGATTGGAGGTGGATAGGCCCCAGTGTGGATTGGAGGTGGTTAGGCCCCCAGTGTGGAAAGGTGGATAGGCCCCAGTGCGGATGTGAGGTGGATAGGCCCCCAGACTGGATGCGAGGTGGATAGGCCCCAGTGCGGATGCGAGGAGGATAGGCCCCAGTGCTGATGCGAGGTGGGTCGGTCAGGTGCGGCGACCAGGTGTGTAGGCCCCAGTGCGGATGTGAGGTGGTTGCGAGATATAAACCTCACCTGCAATTTAATCCCGCCCCCCAAAGCTTCCGGAAATGCAAGCACAGATCCACCGATGGTAGGTTTTGTAACAACGCCACTATCGCACAGTGCGGTTTGGAGGTGGTTAGGCCTCCAGTGTGGATTGGTGGATCGGCCCCAGAGTGAATTAGAGGTGGATGGGCCCCAGTGAGGATTAGAGGTGGATAGGCCCCCAGTACGGATTGGAGTTTGATAGGCCCCCATTGCGGATTGGAGGTGGTTAGGCCCCCTGTGTGGATTGGTGGATTGGCCCCCAGTGCTGATTGGATGTGGATAGGCCCCAGTGTGGATTGGGGGTGTGTAGGCCCCCAGTGTGGATTGGTGGATAGTCCCCAGTGTGGATTGGAGGTGGTTAGGCCCCCAGGCGGATTGGAGGTGGTAAGTCCCCCAGTGCGAGTTGGAGGTGGTTAGCCCCCAGTGCGGATTGGCTGTGTGTAGGCCCCAGTGCGGATTGGAGGTGTGTAGCCCCCAGTGCGGATTGGAGTTGAAAAGTCCCCCAGTGCGGATTGGAGGTGGTAGGCCCACTGTGTGGATTGGAGGTGGTAGGCCCCCAGTGTGGATTGGTGGATAGGCCCCCAGTGCGGATTGGAGGTATGTAGGCCCCAGTGTGGATTGGTGGATTGCCCCCCTGTGTGGATTGGAGATTGATAGGCCCCCAGTGCGGATGTGAGGTGGATAGTCCCAGTGTGGATTGGAGGTGTGTAGGCCCCCAGTGTGGATTGGAGATGGAAAGGCCCCCAGTGTGGCTTGGAGGTGGTGAGGCCCCAGTGCGGATTGGAGGTGAATAGGCCCACTGTGTGGACTGGAGTTGTATAGGCCCCCGTGCGGATTGGAGGTGGGTAGGCCCCCAGTGCGGATTCGAGGGTGTTGGCCCCAGTGTGGATTGGAGGTGTGGGGCCCCAGTGTGGATTAGAGGTGGATAGAGGCCCCCAGTGTGGATTGGAGGATAGGCCCCAGTGCGGATTGGAGGTTGATTGGCCCCCAGTTCGGATTGGAGGTTGATAGGGGCCCAGTGTGGATTGGTGGATAGCGCCCAGTGTGGATTGGAGGTGGTTAGGCCTCCAGTGTGGATTGGAGGTGAATAGGCCTCCAGTGTGGATTGGTGGATAGGCCCCAGAGTGAATTAGAGGGTGGATGGGCGCCAGTGGTGGATTAGAGGTGGTTAGGCCCCCCAGTACGGATTGGAGTTGATAGGCCCCCAGTGCGGTTGGAGGTGGATAGGCCCCCTGTGTGGATTGGTGGATAGGCCCCTGTGAGGATTGGAGTGGTGTAGGCCCCAGTACGGATTGGAGGTGGATAGGCCCCCAGTGCGGATTGGTGGATAGGCCCCAGTGCTGATTGGATGTGGATAGGCCCCAGTGTGGATTAGAAGTGTGTAGGCCCCCAGTGGTGGATTGGAGGTGTGGAGGCCCCCAGTGTGGATTGGTGGATAGGCCCCCAGTGTGGATTGGAGGTGACCTAGGCCCTAGTGCGGATTGGTGGAAGGCACCCAGTGCTGATTGGAATGTGGTTAGGCCCGTGTGGATTGAGGGTTGTAGGCCCCAGTGTGGATTGGAGGTGTGTAGGCCCCCATGTGGAATCGGTGGATTGGCCCCAGTGTGGATTGGAGGTGTGTATGGCCCCCAGTGTGGATTGGAGGTGTGTAGACCCCCAGTGTGGATTGGGTGTATAGCCCCGGGTGGATTGGAGGTGGGTAGGCCCCAGTGCGGATTGGTGGATAGGCCCCAGTGCTGATGGGATGTGATAGGCCCCAGTTGTGGATTGGTGGTGTGTAGGCCCCCAGTGTGGCTTGGAGATGTGTAGGCCCCCAGTGTGGATTGGTGGATAGGCCCCGGTGTAGATTGGAGGTGTGTTGGCCCCCAGTGTGGATTGGAGGTGTGTAGGCCCCCAGTGTGGATTGGAGGTGTGTAGGCCCCCAGTGTGGATTGGTGGATATGCCCCAGTGTAGATTGGAGGTGTGTAGGCCCCCAGTGTGGATTGGAGGTGTATAGACCCCCAGTGTGGATTGGTGGATAGGCCCCCAGTGTGGATTGGAGGTGTGTAGGCCCCCAGTGTGGATTGGAGGTGTATAGGCCCCCAGTGTGGATTGGAGGTGTGTAGGCCCCCAGTGTGGATTAGTGGATAGGCCCCAGTGTGGATTGGAGGTGTGTAGGCCCCCAGTGTGGATTGGTGGATAGGCCCCCAGTGTGGATTGGAGGTGGGTAGGCCCCCAGTGTGGATTGGTGGATAGGCCCCAGTGTGGATTGGAGGTGTATAGGCCCCCAGTGTGGATTGGAGGTGTGTAGGCCCCCAGTGTGGATTGGTGGATAGGCCCCAGTGTGGATTGGAGGTGTGTAGGCCCCCAGTGTGGATTGGTGGATAGGCCCCAGTGTGGATTGGAGGTGTTAGGCCCCCAGTGTGGATTGGTGGATAGGCCCCCAGTGTGGATTGGAGGTGTGTAGGCCCCCAGTGTGGATTGGTGGATAGGCCCCCAGTGCTGATTGGAGGTGGATAGGCCCCCAGTGTGGATTGGTGGATAGGCCCCAGTGTGGATTGGAGGTGTGTATCCCCCAGTGTGGATTGGTGGATAGGCCCCAGTGTGGATTGGAGGTGTGTAGCCCCCAGTGTGGATTGGAGGGTGTAGGCCCCCAGTGTGGATTGGAGGTGTGTAGGCCCCCAGTGTGGATTGGAGGTGTGTAGGCCCAGTGTGGATGGTGGATAGGCCCCTGTGTGGATTGGAGTGTGTAGGCCCCCAGTGTGGATTGGTGGATAGGCCCCCAGTGTGGGGTTGGAGGTGGGTAGGCCCCCAGTGTGATTGGTGGTTAGGCCCCAGTGTGGATTGGAGGTGTGTAGGCCCCCAGTGTGGTTTGGAGGTGGATAGGCCCCCAGTGTGGATTGGAGGATATGCCCCAGTGTGGATTGGAGGTGTGTAGGCCCCCAGTGTGGATTGGTGGATAGGCCCCAGTGTGGATTGGAGGTGTTAGGCCCCCAGTGCGGATTGGTGGTTGGCCCCCAGTGTGGATTGGAGGATAGGCCCCAGTGTGGATTGGAGGTGTGTAGTGCCCCAGTGTGGATTGGTGGAAAGGCCCCAGTGTGGATTGGAGGTGTGTAGGCCCCCAGTGTTTATTGGAGGTGGTTAGGCCCCAGTGTGGATTGGAGGTGTGTAGGCCCCCAGTGTGGATTGGTGGATAGGCCCCCAGTGTGGATTGGAGGTGTGTAGGCCCCCAGTGTGGATTGGAGGTGGTTAGACCCCAGTGTGGATTGGAGGTGTGTAGGCCCCCAGTGTGGATTGGATGTGTGTAGGCCCCCAGTGTGGATTGGAGGTGTGTAGGCCCCCAGTGTGGTTTGGAGGTGGATAGGCCCCCAGTGTGGATTGGAGGAGGGTAGACCCCAGTGTGGATTGGTGGATAGGACCCCAGTGTGGATTGGTGGATAGGCCCCCAGTGCGGATTGGTGGATAGGCCCCAGTGTGGTTGGTGGTAGGCCCCCAGTGTGGTTTGGTGGATAGGCCCCCAGTGTGGATTGGTGATAGGTCCCAGTGTGGATTGGTGGATAGGCCCCCAGTGCGGATTGGTGATAGGCCCCCAGTGTGGATTGGTGGATAGGCCCCAGTGTAGATTGGAGGTGTGTCTGCCCCCAGTGTGGATTGGAGGTGTGTAGACCTCCAGTGTGGATTGGTGGATAGGCCCCCATGTGTATTGGAGGTGTGTAGCCCCCCAGTGCTGATTGGAGGTGTGTAGGCCCCCAGTGCTGATTGGAGGTGTGTAGGCCCCCAGTGTGGATTGGTGGATAGGCCCCAGTTAGGATTGGATGTGTGTAGGCCCCCAGTGTTGCATTGGTGGATAGGGCCCCCAGTGTGATTGGAGGCGGTTGGCCCCAGTGTGGATTGGTGGATAGGCCCCAGTGTGGATTGGAGGTGTGTAGGCCCCCAGTGTGGATTGGAGGTGTGTAGGCCCCCAGTGTGGATTGGTGGATAGGCCCCAGTGTGGATTGGAGGTGTGTAGGCCCCCAGTGCTGATTGGATGTGGATAGGCCCCCAGTGTGGATTGGAGGTGTGTAGGCCCCCAGTGCTGATTGGATGTGGCTAGGCCCCCAGTGTGGATTGGAGGTGTGTAGGCCCCCAGAGTGGATTGGTGGATAGGCCCCCAGTGCTGATTGGAGGTGGATAGGCCCCAGTGTGGATTAGAAGTGTGTAGGCCCCCAGTGTGGATTGGAGGTGTGTAGGCCCCCAGTGTGGATTGGTGGATAGGCCCAGTGTGGATTGGAGGTGACTAGGCCCTAGTGCGGATTGGTGGATAGGCCCCCAGTGCTGATTGGATGTGGTTAGGCCCGTGTGGATTGGAGGTGTGTAGGCCCCCAGTGTGGATTGGAGGTGTGTAGGCCCCCAGTGTGGATCGGTGGATAGGCCCCAGTGTGGATTGGAGGTGTGTAGGCCCCCAGTGTGGATTGGAGGTGTGTAGACCCCCAGTGTGGATTGGTGGATAGCCCCAGTGTGGATTGTAGGTGGTTAGGCCCCAGTGCGGATTGGTGGATAGGCCCCCAGTGCTGATTGGATGTGGATAGGCCCCAGTGTGGATTGGTGGTGTGTAGGCCCCCAGTGTGGCTTGGAGATGTGTAGGCCCCCAGTGTGGATTGGTGGATAGGCCCCGGTGTAGATTGGAGGTGTGTTGGCCCCCAGTGTGGATTGGAGGTGTGTAGGCCCCCAGTGTGCATTGGAGGTGTGTAGGCCCCCAGTGTGGATTGGTGGATATGCCCCAGTGTAGATTGGAGGTGTGTAGGCCCCCAGTGTGGATTTGAGGTGTATAGACCCCCAGTGTGGATTGGTGGATAGGCCCCAGTGTGGATTGGAGGTGTGTAGGCCCCCAGTGTGGATTGGTGGTGTATAGGCCCCCAGTGTGGATTGGAGGTGGGTAGGCCCCCAGTGTGGATTGGTGGATAGGCCCCAGTGTGGATTGGAGGTGTGTAGGCCCCCAGTGTGGATTGGAGGTGTGTAGGCCCCCAGTGTGGATTGGTGGATAGGCCCCAGTGTGGATTGGAGGTGTGTAGGCCCCCAGTGTGGATTGGTGGATAGGCCCCAGTGTGGATTGGAGGTGTTAGGCCCCCAGTGTGGATTGGTGGATAGGCCCCCAGTGTGGATTGGAGGTGTGTAGGCCCCCAGTGTGGATTGGTGGATAGGCCCCCAGTGCTGATTGGAGGTGGATAGGCCCCCAGTGTGGATTGGTGGATAGGCCCCAGTGTGGATTGGAGGTGTATAGACCCCCAGTGTGGATTGGTGGATAGGCCCCCAGTGTGGATTGGAGGTGTGTAGGCCCCCAGTGTGGATTGGAGGGTGTAGGCCCCCAGTGTGGATTGGAGGTGTGTAGGCCCCCAGTGTGGATTGGAGGTGTGTAGGCCCCCAGTGTGGATTGGTGGATAGGCCCCTGTGTGGATTGGAGGTGTGTAGGCCCCCAGTGTGGATTGGTGGATAGGCCCCCAGTGTGGGTTGGAGGTGGGTAGGCCCCCAGTGTGGATTGGTGGTTAGGCCCCAGTGTGGATTGGAGGTGTGTAGGCCCCCAGTGTGGATTGGAGGTGTGTAGGCCCCCAGTGTGGATTGGAGGATATGCCCCAGTGTGGATTGGAGGTGTGTAGGCCCCCAGTGTGGATTGGTGGATAGGCCCCAGTGTGGATTGGAGGTGTTAGGCCCCCAGTGCGGATTGGTGGTTGGCCCCCAGTGTGGATTGGAGGATAGGCCCCAGTGTGGATTGGAGGTGTGTAGTGCCCCAGTGTGGATTGGTGGAAAGGCCCCAGTGTGGATTGGAGGTGTGTAGGCCCCCAGTGTGGATTGGAGGTGGTTAGGCCCCCAGTGTGGATTGGAGGTGTGTAGGCCCCCAGTGTGGATTGGATGTGTGTAGGCCCCCAGTGTGGATTGGAGGTGTGTAGGCCCCCAGTGTGGTTTGGAGGTGGATAGGCCCCCAGTGTGGATTGGAGGAGGGTAGACCCCAGTGTGGATTGGTGGATAGGACCCCAGTGTGGATTGGTGGATAGGCCCCCAGTGCGGATTGGTGGATAGGCCCCAGTGCTGATTGGACGTGGATAGGGCCCCAGTGTGTTTGGTGGATAGGCCCCCAGTGTGGATTGGTGGATAGGTCCCAGTGTGGATTGGTGGATAGGCCCCCAGCGCGGATTGGTGGATAGGCCCCCAGTGTGGATTGGTGGATAGGCCCCAGTGTAGATTGGAGGTGTGTCTGCCCCCAGTGTGGATTGGAGGTGTGTAGACCTCCAGTGTGGATTGGTGGATAGGCCCCCAGTGTGGATTGGAGGTGTGTAGGCCCCCAGTGTAGATTGGAGGTGTGTAGGCCCCCAGTGTGGATTGGAGGTGTGTAGGCCCCCAGTGTGGATTGGTGGATAGGCCCCAGTTAGGATTGGAGGTGTGTAGGCCCCCAGTGTGCATTGGTGGATAGGCCCCCAGTGTGGATTGGAGGCGGTTAGGCCCCCAGTGTGGATTGGTGGATAGGCCTCAGTGTGGATTGGAGGTGTGTAGGCCCCCAGTGTGGATTGGAGGTGTGTAGGCCCCAGTGTGGATTGGTGGATAGGCCCCAGTGTGGATTGGAGGTGTGTAGGCCCCCAGTGTGGATTGGTGGATAGGCCCCAGTGTGGATTGGAGGTGTTAGGCCCCCAGTGTGGATTGGTGGATAGGCCCCCAGTGTGGATTGGAGGTGTGTAGGCCCCCAGAGTGGATTGGTGGATAGGCCCCCAGTGCTGATTGGAGGTGGATAGGCCCCCAGTGTTGATTGGTGGATAGGCCCCAGTGTGGATTGGAGGTGTGTAGTCCCCCAGTGTGGTTTGGTGGATAAGACCCAGTGTGGATTGGAGGAGTGTATGCCCCCAGTGTGGATTGGAGGAGGTTAGGCCCCAGTGTGGATTGGAGGTGTGTAGGCCCCTAGTGTGGATTGGTGGATAGGCCCCAGTGTGGATTGGTGGTTAGGCCCCAGTGTGGATTGGTGGATAGGCCCCAGTGTGGATTGGTGGTTAGGCCCCCAGTGTGGATTGGTGGATAGGCCCCAGTGTGGATTGGTGGATAGGCTCCCAGTGCGGATTGGTGGATAGGCCCCCAGTGTGGATTGGTGGATAGGCCCCTTGTGTGGATTGGAGGTGTGTAGGCCCCCAGTGTGGATTGGTGGATAGGCCCCCATGCGGATTGGATGTGGTTAGGCCCCAGTTCGGATTGGAGGTGTGTAGGCCCCCAGTGTGGATTGGAGGTGGTTAGTCCCCAGTGTGGATTGGAGGAGGAAAGACCCCCAGTGTGGATTGGTGGTGGTTGGCCCACACGGTGGATTGGAGTTGGATGGGCCCCCAGTGTGGATTGGAGGTGGGTAGGCCCCAGTGTGGATTGGAGGTGGTTAGGCCCCCAGTGTGGAAAGGTGGATAGGCCCCAGTGCGGATGTGAGGTGGATAGGCCCCCAGACAGGATGCGAGGTGGTTAGGCCCCAGTGCGGATGCGAGGAGGATAGGCCCCAGTGCTGATGCGAGATGAGTCGGTCAGGTGCGGCGACCAGGTGTGTAGGCCCCAGTGCGGATGTGAGGTGGATGCGAGATATAAACCTCACCTGCAATTTAATCCCGCCCCCCAAAGCTTCCGGAAATGCAAGCACAGATCCACCGATGGTAGGTTTTGTAACAACGCCACTATCGCACAGTGCGGATTGGAGGTGGTTAGGGAACCAGTGTGGATTGGTGGATAGGCCCCCAGTGTGGATTGGTGGATAGGCCCCAGTGTGGATTGGAGGTGGTTAGGCCTCCAGTGCGGATTGGTGGATAGGCCCCCAGTGTGGATTGGAGGTGGTTAGGCCTCCAGTGTGGTTTGGAGGTGAATAGGCCTCCAGTGTGGATTGGTGGATAGGCCCCAGAGTGAATTAGAGGTGGATGGGCCCCAGTGAGGATTAGAGGTGGATAGGCCCCCAGTACGGATTGGAGTTTGATAGGCCCCCATTGCGGATTGGAGGTGGCTAGGCCCCCTGTGTGGATTGGTGGATTGGCCCCCAGTGCTGATTGGATGTGGAAAGGCCCCAGTGTGGATTGGGGGTTTGTAGGCCCCCAGTGTGGATTGGTGGATAGGCCCCAGTGTGGATTGGAGGTGGTTAGGCCCCCAGGCGGATTGGAGGTGGAGGTCCCCCAGTGCGGATTGGAGGTGGGTAGGCCCCCAGTGCGGTTTGGATGTGTGTAGGCCCCAGTGCGGATTGGAGGTGTGTAGGCCCCCAGCGCGGATTGGAGGTGAAAAGTCCCCCAGTGCGGATTGGAGGTGGTTAGGCCCACTGTGTGGATTGGAGGTGGTTAGGCCCCCAGTGTGGATTGGTGGATAGGCCCCCAGTGCGGATTGGAGGTATGTAGGCCCCAGTGTGGATTGGTGGATTGGCCCCCTGTGTGGATTGGAGATTGATAGGCCCCAGTGTAGATTGGAGGTGATTGGGCCCCAGTGAGGATTAGAGGTGGATAGGCCCCCAGTACGGATTGGAGGTTGATAGGCCCCCAGTGCGGATGTGAGGTGGATAGTCCCAGTGTGTATTGGAGGTGTGTAGGCCCCCAGTGTGGATTGGAGATGGAAAGGCCCCCAGTGTGGCTTGGAGGTGGTAAGGCCCCCAGTGCGGATTGGAGGTGATTAGGCCCACTGTGTGGACTGGAGTTGTATAGGCCCCCAGTGCGGTTTGGAGGTGGGTAGGCCCCCAGTGCGGATTGGAGGTGGTTGGCCCCCAGTGTGGATTGGAGGTATTAGGCCCCAGTGTGGATTAGAGGTGGTTAGGCCCCAGTGTGGATTGGTGGATAGGCCCCCAGTGCGGATTGGAGGTTGATTGGCCCCCAGTGCGGCTTGGAGGTTGATAGGGGCCCAGTGTGGATTGGTGGATAGGCCCCCAGTGGGGATTGGAGGTGGTTAGGCCTCCAGTGTGGATTGGAGGTGAATATGCCTCCAGTGTGGATTGGTGGATAGGCCCCAGAGTGAATTAGAGGTGGATGGGCGCCAGTGTGGATTAGAGGTGGTTAGGCCCCCAGTACGGATTGGAGGTTGATAGGCCCCCAGTGCGGATTGGAGGTGGTTAGGCCCCCTGTGTGGATTGGTGGATAGGCCCCCAGTGCTGATTGGATGTGGATAGGCCCCAGTGTGGATTAGAGGTGTGTATGCCCCCAGTGTGGATTGGAGGTGTGTAGGCCCCCAGTGTGGTGGTGGTGTGTAGGCCCCCAGTGTGGATTGGTGGATAGCCCCCAGTGTGGATTGGAGGTGGTTAGGCCCTAGTGCGGATTGGTGGATAGGCCCCCAGTGCTGATTGGATGTGGATAGGCCCGTGTGGATTGGAGGTGTGTAGGCCCCCAGTGTGGATTGGAGGTGTGTAGGCCCCCAGTGTGGATCGGTGGATAGGCCCCAGTGTGGATTGGAGGTGTGTAGGCCCCCAGTGTGGATTGGAGGTGTGTAGACCCCCAGTGTGGATTGGTGGATAGGCCCCAGTGTGGATTGGAGGTGGTTAGGCCCCAGTGCGGATTGGTGGATAGGCCCCCAGTGCTGATTGGATGTGGACAGGCCCCAGTGTGGATTGGTCGTGTGTAGGCCCCAGTTGGATTGGGGGTGTGTAGGCCCCCAGTGTGGATTGGAGATTGTGTAGGCCCCCAATGTGGATTGGAAATGGATAGGCCCCAGTGTGGAGTGGAAGGTGTGTGGGCCCCCAGTGTGGATTAGGGAGGTGTGTAGGCCCCCAGTGTGGATTGGAGTGTAGGTAGGCCCCAGTGGTGGATTGGAGGTGTGTCGCCCCCAGTGTGATTGGTTGGATAGGCACCAGTGTAGATTGGAGGTTGTGTAGGCCCCAAGTGTGGATGTGGAGGTGTATAGACCCCCAGTGTGGATTGGTGGATAGGCCACCAGTGTGGATGGAGGTGTGTAGGCCCCCAGTGTGGATTGGAGGTGTGTAGGTCCCCAGTGTGGATTGGAGGTGTGTAGGCCCCCAGTGTGGATTGGTGGATAGGCCCTCTGTGTGGATTGGAGGTGTGAAGGCCCCCAGTGCGGATTGGAAGTGGATAGGCCCCACTGTGGATTGGAGGTATGTAGGATCCCAGTGTGGTTTGGTGGATAGGCCCCAGTGTGGATTGGAGGTGTGTAGGCCCCCAGTGTGGATTGGAGGTGTGTAGGCCCCCAGTGTGGATTGGTGGATAGGCCCCAGTGTGGATTGGAGGTGTGTAGGCCCCCAGTGTGGATTGGAGGATAGGCCCCAGTGTGGATTGGAGGTGTTAGGCCCCCAGTGCGGATTGGTGGATAGGCCCCCAGTGTGGATTGGAGGTGTGTAGGCCCCCAGTGTGGATTGGTGGATAGGCCCCCAGTGCTGATTGGAGGTGGTTGGCCCCCAGTGTGGATTGGTGGATAGGCCCCAGTGTGGATTGGAGGTGTTTAGACCCCCAGTGTGGTTTGGTGGATAGGCCCCCAGTGTGGATTGGAAGTGTGTAGGCCCCCAGTGTGGATTGGAGGTGTGTAGGCCCCCAGTGTGGATTGGAGGGTGTAGGCCCCCAGTGTGGATTGGAGGTGTCTAGGCCCCCAGTGTGGATTGGTGGTGTGTAGGCCCCCAGTGTGGATTGGTGGATAGGCCCCAGTGTGGATTGGAGGTGTGTAGGCCCCCAGTGTGGATTGGTGGATAGGCCCCAGTGTGGATTGGAGGTGGGTAGGCCCCCAGTGTGGATTGGTGGTTATGCCCCAGTGTGGATTGGAGGTGTGTAGGCCCCCAGTGTGGATTGGAGGTGTGTAGGCACCAGTGTTGATTGGAGGATATGCCCCAGTGTGGATTGGAGGTGTGTAGGCCCCCAGTGTTTATTGGAGGTAATTAGGCCCCAGTGTGGATTGGAGGTGTGTAGGCCCCCAGTGTGGATTGGTGGATAGGCCCCAGTGTGGATTGGAGGTGTGTAGGCCCCAGTGTGGATTGGAGGTGGTTAGGCCCCCAGTGTGGATTGGAGGTGTGTAGGCCCCCAGTGTGAATTGGATGTGTGTAGGCCCCCAGTGTGGATTGGAGGTGTGTAGGCCCCCAGTGTGGTTTGGAGGTGGATAGGCCCCCAGTGTGGATTGGAGGAGGATAGGCCCCAGTGTGGATTGGTGGATAGGACCCCAGTGTGGATTGGTGGATAGGCCCCCAGTGCGGATTGGTGGATAGGCCCCAGTGTGGATTGGTGGATAGGCCCCCAGTGTGGATTGGTGGATAGGTCCCAGTGTGGATTGGTGGATAGGCCCCCAGTGCGGATTGGTGGATAGGCCCCCAGTGTGGATTGGTGGATAGGCCCCCAGTGTGCATTGTTGGATAGGCCCCCAGTGTGGATTGGTGGATAGGCCCCCATTGTGGATTGGTGGATAGGCCCCCAGTGTGGATTGGAGGTGTGTAGGCCCCCAGTGTGGATTGGAGGTGTGTAGACCCCTAGTGTGGATTTGTGGATAGGCCCCAGTGTGGATTGGAGGTGGCTAGGCCCCAGTGCGGATTGGTGGATAGGCCCCCAGTGCTGATTGGATGTGGATAGGCCCCAGTGTGGATTGGAGGTGTGTAGGCCCCCAGTGTGGATTGGAGATGTGTAGGCCCCCAGTGTGGATTGGTGGATAGGCCCCGGTGTGGATTGAGGGTGGTAGTAGCCCCAGTTTGGATTGTAGGTGGTTTGTATGCCCCCTGGTGGATTGGTGGATAGGCCCCAGTGTAGATTGGAGGTGTGTGTCTGCCCCAGTGTGGATGGAGGGTGTGTAGACCCCCAGTGAGGATTGGTGGGTAGGCCCCCAGTGTGGATTGGAGGTGTGTAGGCCCCCAGTGTGGATTGGAGGTGTGTAGGCCCCCAGTGTGGATTGGAGGTGTGTAGGCCCCCAGTGTGGATTGGAGGTGTGTAGGCCCCAGTGTGGATTGGTGGATAGGCCCCAGTTAGGATTGGAGGTGTGTAGGCCCCCAGTGTGGATTGGTGGATAGGCCCCAGTGTGGATTGGAGGTGTGTAGGCCCCCAGTGTAGATTGGTGGATAGGCCCCCATGCGGATTGGATGTGGTTAGGCCCCAGTGCGGATTGGAGGTGTGTAGGCCCCCAGTGTGGATTGGAGGTGGTTAGTCCCCAGTGTGGATTGGAGGAGGAAAGACCCCCAGTGTGGATTGGTGGTGGCTAGGCCCACACGGTGGATTGGAGTTGGATGGGCCCCCAGTGTGGATTGGAGGTGGGTAGGCCCCAGTGTGGATTGGAGGTGGTTAGGCCCCCAGTGTGGAAAGGTGGAT
>NW_022630136.1:124707-144623 GCF_010909765.2 Amblyraja radiata | reverse complement strand
CCGAGTTTCCGGGAGCAGTAAGTCTGTCACTGAGCCCCAGCCACGAGAGACGGGGGAAGCGGCGCACCCAGAAGGGGGTAAAACGAGCAGCCCCCCCAACGACACCTCGGGTTACGACACGGGAAACCCAACCCGTTGAGGAGGCCGGGTATCTGAGCCCAGGAAAGGTGAGGCAATTCACCGAAGCGGTGTGCATGAGGAAACAGGAAAATGGTCAGTGACTCTAAAGGACAATGGAGCTCAAACTGGCATCCTTAAACGTGCGCAGTGTGAAGAGCACTGCACGATGTGTTAATGCCTTACAGTACATGGCCAAGGTCAAGGCAGATGTGACTTTTCTCCAGGAGTGCGGGTTGCCACACCTCCGCTGCTATCGGAGGTGGTCGCGATGGTGGCCCCACGGACGGTCTGTGTGGTCGGGGGGCAATGATTGTCGTGCTTCCGGCCTGGGGAGCTTGCTGCGGGGAGGGAACTTCGCCATCACTGAGGTCAGGGAGGTGTTTGCGGGGCGTCTCCTCGTGGTGGATGTTATGTACCGTGGTTCTCCGCTCCGGCTGATTAATGTGTATGCCCCACCCGTGCGGAGCGAGCGGCAGGCCGTTCTCCAGCAGCTCCCAGTGCTGTTGGCCACGTCCCGGCAGCTCGTTCTGGCCGGAGACTTCAACTGCATCATTGATGCGGCTGGACGATCCGGCAGTGCCGACAACAGACTGGACAGCACGTCCAAGTTCCTGATGGAAACGGTAAAAGACGCAAAGCTGCACAACGCCTTCAGCGACCCTGCAGGCGGGTCCCAGCCGCGGTTCACCTGGTCGAGATCGGACGGTTTAGCCCGATCCCGGATAGACTTCGTCTTCACCACGAAGGCCGTCACGGTGAGACACACCGACCTCACGCCGGTGTACTTCTCTGACCACTGCCTCCTTCAGGCTTCCTGTCACCTACAGGAGGACCGGAAGGCAGGCAGAGGGACGTGGAAGTTAAATGTGAAGCTGTTGACCCCAGAGAACGTTGAGGAGCTAAAGAGGGACTACGCACGTTGGAGAACGGTGAGGCCCCTCTTTGACTCGCCGACACTCTGGTGGGAAGCAACCAAGGAGAACATTAAGAGGTTCTTCATAGCCAAAGGGGTTCATAGAGCAAGACAGAGTCAGAGGGAATTGTGCCAACTCCAGACAGAATTGCAACAACTGCTCCTTCTGCAGTCGAGGGGGGTGGATGTGAGGGAGGAACTTAGAGGTGAAGCACCGGCAAGCTCGGCTCTTTACCTCTGAATCCTCCAAGATCATCTTACGATCCAGGGTCCGCCATGTGGAGCAGGATGAGACGTGCTCACGTTTCTTCTTCCATAAGGTTCACAGGGGGAGCTCTGTGATCAACAGCCTTAGGGAGGAGGACGGCTCGGTAGCATCCTCGCAGACAGACATGATGAGGGTCTGCAAATCCTTTAACACGGAATTGTATGACCAAAAGGCCACAGACAGCACCGCCTCCCAGAACTTCCTGTCCTCTATCACGGAGGTCTTGGAGGACAGCAAGCAGGAGAGTCTGGGCCAACCACTGACCCTAGAGGAGCTGACTGGCTCCATCCGCTCCTTTGACTCGAGTAAACACCCGGAAGCGATGGCTTACCGGCCGAGTTGTATTCGGCTCTGTGGGACTGGGTGGGCCCGGACCTGCTGGAAGTGTACAATGACATGCTTCTAGCCGGCACCATGTCAGACTCCAGCATCACCCTAATCTACAAGCAGAAGGGGGAGATGAAGGATATAAAGAATTGGAGACCCATAACATTATTGAATATAGATTACAAGATCCTGTCTAAGGCCATCGCCAACCGGGTCAAGTCTGCTCTGGGACGGTTGATCCTCCCGGACCAAACCTGTGCTGTACCTGGCAGGAAAATCTCAGACAGCCTAGCGCTGCTGAGAGATACCATCGCCTACGTGCAGGACAGACGGGTGGATGCCTGCCTAGTCAGCTTGGACCAGGAGAAGGCCTTCGACAGGATATCGCACACGTACATGAGGGACGTGCTCTCCAAAATGGGTTTTGGGGAGGGAATCCGAAATTGGATCAAACTGCACTACACCAACATCCGTAGTGCAGTCCAAATCAATGGGTGGGAATCAGACAGTTTCCCTCTAAGGTCTGGAGTCAGGCAGGGTTGCCCTCTCTCTCCTGTCTTGTTTGTCTGCTGTATTGAACCTTTTGCCGAGTCCATCAGGAAGGATGCGAGCATAAGAGGAGTGATTTTCCAGGCAGTGGGGGCATTCAGGTCAAGACCTCCCTGTACATGGACGATGTCGCCGTCTTCTGCTCGGATCCAAGGTCGGTCCGCAGATTGATCAGCATCTGTGACCAGTTTGAGTCGGCCACGGGAGCCAGGGTGAACCGCAGGAAGAGCGAGGCCATGCTCTTTGGCAACTGGCCCGACCGATCTTCCATCCCCTTCACCATCAAGCCTGACTTCTTGAAGGTGCTGGGGATCTGGTTCGGGGGGGCTGAGTCGAGTAACAAGAATTGGCTGGAGCGGATAGCCAAGGTGGGGAGGAAGCTGGAGCTGTGGAGGCAACGCCCCCTCTCCATAACCGGGAAGAATTTGGTCATCAGGTGTGAGGTGCTCTCGGGTCTGCTGTACTTGGCACAAGTGTGGCCTGTCCCTCCCTCCTACGCCACGGGGATCACCCGGGCCGTCTTCCAGTTCATCTGGGGGTCGAGGATGGACCGGGTGCGACGGGTCACAATGTACAAGTCGGCAGACAACGGGGGTAAATGCGTGCCCAACGTCGCCCTCACCCTGATGGCCACCTTTGTGTGTGGCTGCATCAGGCGGAGTGTAGAGCCAAGGCACGTGGGCACTAAGTGCCACTACCTGCTGAGGTTCTACCTGTCCCCGGTGTTGCGAAGGATGGGCCTGGCGCAGATGCCACGCAATGTACCAGTCAGCTGGACATTGCCGCCCCATCTGACGTTTGTTGACAGGTTCTTCCGGACCAACACCTTTGACCACAAGTCCATCGGGCAGTGGTCAGCACGGAATGTCCTGCAGGCACTGCAGGAAAAGGACTCGATGGATCCGGTGGCGTGGTTCCCAGAGCAGACTGCCCAGCTTGTCTGGCAAAATGCCTCATCGCCAGAACTGACCAACAAGCACCAAGACCTGGCTTGGCTGGCGGTGAGGGGAGCCCTCTCGGTTAGATCCTTCCTGCACCGTCGGAACCTCACTACCAGCGCACGCTGCCCCCGGGACGGTTGCTATGGAGAGGAGACGGTTGCCCACCTCTTTGCAGAGTGTGGATTTGCAAAACGAGTCTGGAGAGGTATGAAAGGGTCCCTGGAACGATTTATCCCGAACAGCTCCGTCACAGAGGACTCTGTGATTTACGGACTGTTCCCAGGGACACATTCAGAGACTGACAACGAGTGCTGCTGGAGGGTCATCAACTCGGTGAAAGACGCTCTTTGGTCTGCCCGAGCGTTGCTCACCACCCAGCAGAGAGAGATGTCCGTCAGGGAATGTTGCCGACTGGCCCACTGCAGACTGCAGGAGTACGTGCTAAGGGACTCGCTGAAGCTTGGTGCAGCCAACGCCAAGGCTCGGTGGGGGAGGGCCACAGTCTAGGGTCCTTCCGCTGCTGGACATGGGGGGCACAGTATGGTGGAGACGCCCCTCAAATTAAATTAAGGGAAGGTATCCCACGCCAGAGGGCCACATGAGTGGCACGGGTGGGGGACATTTTTTGTGGAACTTGAAATGTCAGATGGAAATTTTCGCACTGTGTACACATTGTATATATTTATTACTTGAACAGGGGCCACAGAGTGGCACTGGTGGGTGACTGTTTGGTGATATTTGACAAATGTAAAAAAATTGTACTGGAAAAAGTTTGTATAGTCTCCGAAAATGTCGGATTAATTTTTTTTGAATGGTTCAGAAATTGTATATATTTACCAATTGAATAAAGTATATTTTGAAATAAAAAAATAAATTAAAAAAAAAGAAATAAAAAAAAGAGGTGGATAGGCCCCAGTGCAGATGCGAGGTGGATAGGCCCCAGTGCTGATGCGAGGTGGGTCGGTCAGGTGCAGCGACCAGGTGTGTAGGCCCCAGTGCGGATGTGGGGTGGATGCGAGGTATAAACCTCACCTGCCATTTAATCCCGCCCACCAAAGCATCCGGAAACGCAAGCATAGATCCACCGATGGTAGGTTTTGTAACAACGCCACTATCGCTCAGTGCGCATTGGAGGTGGATAGGCCCCCAGTGTGGATTGGTGGATAGGCCCCCAGTGTGGATTGGAGGTGGTTAGGCCTCCAGCGTGGATTGGAGGTGAATAGGCCTCCAGTGTGGGTTGGTGGATAGGCCCCAGAGTGAATTAGAGGTGGATGGGCCCCAGTGTGGTTAGAGGTGGATAGGCCCCCAGTACGAATTGGAGGTTGATAGGCCCCCAGTGCGGATTGGAGGTGGTTAGGCCCCCTGTGTGGATTGGTGGTTTGGCCCCCAGTGCTGATTGGATGTGGATAGGCCCCAGTGTGGATTGGAGGTGTGTAGTCCCCAGTGCGTATTGGTTGATATGCCCCAGTGCGGATTGGAGGTGGTTAGGCCCCAGTGCGGATTGGTGGATAGGCCCCCAGTGCGGATTGAATGTGGATAGACCCCAGTGTGGATTGGAGGTGTGTAGGCCCCCAGTGTGGATTGGTGGATAGGCCCCCATGCGGATTGGAGGTGTGTAGGCCCCAGTGTGGATTGGAGGTGTGTAGGCCCCCAGTGTGGATTGGTGGATAGGCCCCCATGCGGATTGGATGTGGGTAGGCCCCAGTGCGGATTGGAGGTGTGTAGGCCCCCAGTGTGGATTGGAGGTGGTTAGTCCCCAGTGTGGAAAGGTGGATAGGCCCCCAGTGTGGATTGGAGGTGGGTAGGCCCCAGTGTGGATTGGAGGTGGTGAGGCCCCCAGTGTGGAAGGTGGATAGGCCCCCAGTGCGGATTGGAGGTTTGTAGGCCCCAGTGTGGATTGGTGGATAGGCCCCAGTTTGGATTGGTGGATAGGCCCCAGTGTGGATTAGAGGTGGTTAGGCCCCAGTGTGGATTGGAGGTGGTTAGGCCCCCAGACTGGATGCGAGGTGGATAGGCCCCAGTGCAGATGCGAGGTGGATAGGCCCCAGTGCTGATGCGAGGTGGGTCGGTCAGGTGCGGTGACCAGGTGTGTAGGCCCCAGTGCGGATGTGAGGTGGAAGCGAGGTATAAACCTCACCTGCCATTTAATCCCGCCCACCAAAGCTGCCGGAAACGCAAGCACAGATCCACCACTGGTAGGTTTTGTAACAACGCCACTAATGCACAGTGCGGATTGGAGGTGGTTGGCCTCCAGTGTGGATTGGAGGTGATTAGGCCTCCAGTGTGGGTTGGTGGATAGGCCCCAGAGTGAATTAGAGGTGGATGGGCCCCAGTGTGGATTAGAGGTGGTTAGGCCCCCAGTACGGATTGGAGGTTGATAGGCCCCCAGTGCGGATTGGAGGTGGTTAGGCCCCCTGTGTGGATTGGTGGATTGGCCCCCAGTGCTGATTGGATGTGGATAGGCCCCAGTGTGGATTGGATGTGTGTAGGCCCCCAGTGTGGATTGGTGGATAGGCCCCAGTGTGGATTTGAGGTGGTTAGGCCCCCAGTGCGGATTGGAGGTGCTAAGTCCCCCAGTGCGGATTGGAGGAGGTTAGGCCCCCAGTGCGGATTGGATGTGTGTAGGCCCCCAGTGCGGATTGGTGGTGAAAAGTCCCCCAGTGCGGATTGGAGGTGGGTTGGCCCACTGTGTGGATTGGAGGTGGTTGGCCCCCAGTGTGGATTGGAGGTGGGTAGGCCCCCAGTGTGGATTGGAGGTGGTAGGGCCCAGTGTGGATTGTAGGTGGATAGGCCCCCAGTGTGGAATGGTGGATAGGCCCCCAGTACGGATTGGAGGTATGTAGGCCCCAGTGTGGATTGGTGGATAGGCCCCCTGTGTGGATTGGAGGTGTGTAGGCCCCCAGTGCGGATTGGAGGTTGATAGGCCCCAGTGTAGATTGGAGGTGTGTAGGCCCCCAGTACGGATTGGTGGATAGGCCCCAGTGTGGATCGGAGGTGGTTAGGCCCCCTGTGTGGATTGGTGGATTGGCCCCCAGTGCTGATTGGATGTGGATAGGCCCCAGTGTGGATTGGAGGTGTGTAGGCCCCCAGTGTGGATTGGTGGATAGGCCCCAGTATGGATTGGAGGTGGATAGGCCCCCAGTGCGGATTGGAGGTGGTAAGTCCCCCAGTGCGGATTGGTGGAGGGTAGGCCCCCAGTGCGGATTGGATGTGTGTAGGCCCCAGAGCGGATTAGAGGTGTGTAGGCCCCCAGTGCGGATTGGAGGTGAAAAGTCCCCCAGTGCGGGTTGGAGGTGGATAGGCCCACTGTGTGGATTGGAGGTGGCTAGGCCCCCAGTGTGGATTGGAGGTGGGTAGGCCCCCAGTGTGGATTGGAGGTGGGTAGGCTCCAGTGTGGATTGTAGGTGAATAGGCCCCCATTGTGGAATGGTGGATAGGCCCCCAGTACGGATTGGAGGTATGTAGGCCCCAGTGTGGATTGGTGGTTAGGCCCCCTGTGTGGATTGGAGGTGTGTAGGCCCCCAGTGCGGATTGGAGGTTGATAGGCACCAGTGTAGATTGGAGGTGTGTAGGCCCCCAGTGCGGATTGGTGGATAGGCCCCAGAGTGGATCGGAGGTGGATAGGCCCCAGTGTGGATTGGAGGTGGGTAGGCCCCAGTGTGGATTGGATGTGGTAAGCCCCCAGTGTGGATTGGTGGATAGGCCCCAGTGCGGATTGTCCCACGCTGCACTGTCCCACCTGGAGCAGCGGGGGAGCTACGTTCGGATGCTCTTTGTGGACTACAGCTCTGCCTTTAATACCATCCTTCCCCACAAACTGGTGGACAAACTGGGGGACTTGGGACTTCCACACTCCACCTGCATGTGGATAAATATCTTCCTGTCGGGTCGCAGCCAGAGAGTCAGAGTGGGCCATCACACATCCACGGCCCTCAGCCTCAGTACCGGCTCTCCACAGGGCTGCGTGCTGAGCCCCCTGCTCTACTCCATCTACACACATGACTGCATCCCCGCCCACCACAGCAACACCATTGTCAAATATGCGGATGACACTACGGTGGTGGGACTCATCTCCGGGGGGGACGAGTACGCCTACCGGGATGAGGTGGAGCAGCTGACAGTGTGGTGTGGAGAAAATAACCTGCTCCTTAACACCTTAAAGACCAAGGAGATAATAATAGAGTTCAGGAAGAATAAAACGGACATGGTACCATTAGTTATCAGAGGGGACTGTGTGGAGAGGGTGGCGGATTTCCGCTTCCTGGGAATCCATATTGAGGAGGACCTGACGTGGAGCGTGAACACCTCTGCGCTGCTGAAAAAGGTCCAGCAGAGACTGCACTTCCTGAGGGTGCTCAGGAAGAATAACATCACTCAGAGACTGCTACTGTCCTTTTATCGGTGCTCCATTGAGAGCCTCCTAACATACTGTGTATGCGTATGGTACACCAGCTGCACAGCGGCTCAGAGGAAAGCGCTCCAGAGGGCCATTGACAACGCCCAGAGGATTATCGGATGCCCTCTCCTTACCTTGGAGGACTTACACAGTTCCCGCTGCATCAAAAAATCCCAGAGTATTATAAAGGACATGTCCCACCCCGGACACTCCCTGTTTGAACTGTTACCGTCAGGCAGACGGTACAGATCTACAAGGACAAGGACAAACAGACTTAAAAACAGTTTTTACCCCACTGCTATAAAGGCACTAAATGTAGCCGCCAAGGAACGCAGGGGCGATACATACATACATGAAATCGACACAAGGATGTAGGGCTGGGTGTTTATGCTAGCTATTTTTATGATATTTATTTTAGTTGTTTATCTTTTTAAATATTTTACCTTGTATGTATCGTTAGCTTTTAGAAATGTTTGAATGGTGCACTGACTGGCTGACATTTTACAATTTCGTTGTACATGGTTCATGTTACAATGACAATAAAGAAACTATTCTATTCTATTCTATTGGAGGTGGATAGGCCCCAGTGCGGATTGGAGGTGTATAGGCCCCAGTGCAGATTGGTGCTGGATAGGCCCTCAGTGCGGATGTGAGGTGGATAGTCCCCAGTGTGGATTGGAGGTGTGTAGGCCCCCAGTGTGGATTGGAAGTGGTTAGGCCCCCAGTGTGGATTGGTTGTGGTAAGGCCCCCAGTGCGGATTGGAGGTGGATAGGCCCACTGTGTGGACTGGAGGTGGATAGGCCCCCAGTGCGGATTGGAGGTGGGTAGGCCCCAGTGTGGATTAGAGGTGGGTAGGCCCCAGTGTGGATTGGTGGATAGGCCCCCAGTGCGGATTGGAGGTTGATTGGCCCCCAGTGCGGATTGGAGGTTGATAGGCCCCCAGTACGGATTGAAGGTGGATAGGCCCCCTGTGTGGATTGGTGGATTGGCCCCCTGTGTGGATTGGAGGTGTGTAGGCCCCCAGTGCGGATTGGAAGTGGATAGGCCCCAGTGCGGATTGGAGGTGGTTAGGCCCCAGTGCGGATTGGAGGTGTGTAGGCCCCAGTGCGTTTTGGAGGTGGTTAGGCCCCGGTGTGGATTGGAGGAGGGTAGGCCTCCAGACTGGATGCGAGGTGGATAGGCCCCAGTGCTGATGTGAGGTGGATAGGCCCCAGTGCTGATGCGAGGTGGGTCGGTCAGGTGTGGTGACCAGGTGTGCAGGCCCCAGTGCGGATGTGAGGTGGATGCGAGGTATAAACCTCACCTGCAATTTAACCCCGCCCACCAAAGCTTCCGGAAACGCAAACACAGATCCACCGATGGTAGGTTTTGTAACAACGCCACTATCGCACAGTGCGGATTGGAGGTGGCTACGCCCCCATTGTGGATTGGTGGATAGGCCCCCAGTGTGGATTGGTGGATAGGCCCCAGTGCGGATTGGAGGTCGTTGGCCCCAGTGCGGATTGGTGGTGGTTAGGCCCCAGTGCGGATTGGTGGAGGATAGGCCCCAGAGTGAATTGGTGGATAGGCCCCAGTGTGGATTGGATGTGGTTAGGCCCCCAGTGTGGATTGGTGGATAGGCCCCAGTGCGGATTGGAGGTGGATAGGCCCTCAGTGCGGATGTGAGGTGGATAGGCCCTCAGTGCGGATGTGAGGTGGGTAGTCCCCAGTGTGGATTGGAGGTGTGTAGGCCCCCAGTGTGGATTGGAAGTGGTGAGGTCCCCAGTGTGGATTGGATGTGGTAAGGCCCCTTCACAACAAAGCCCTTGCCCACCATGAACTAATCCTTGACAACACTCTGGACTCCCTTCTGCTCGCTGAGACCTGGCAACAACCCAATGTCTTCTTCTCCCTCAATCAAGCATCCCCAACTGGATTTAATTACATTTCCAAACCCCGCCCCTCCCGCCATGGAGGTGGCCTCGCTGTTATTTTCAATCAGAATTTTCGTATCACTGAACTGACCGTCCCCCCAGTAGCATCATTTGAATTCCTCGCCTTCAAAGCCCTTTTCTCCATGACAGTCATCCTCATTTACCGGCCACCTAAACCAAACCCCTCCTTCCTATCTGACTTCACTGAACTCCTCACACTTGCCTCACCCCTCTCCCCACGTCTGCTGCTACTTGGTGACTTAAATATTCACATGGACTCCCCCACCTGCAAGCTCGCATCTGAATTCGCCTTTTTACTTGACAACTTCTCTCTCACTCAGCACGTCACCTTTCCCACCCATGACAAAGGTCACATCCTTGACCTGGTCTGCTCCACAAATCTACCGGTACTCGACCTCCATCCATGCCTCTTCCCCCTCTCTGATCATAAGCTTATACGGTTCACCATCCCTTCTCTGACATCTCGCCCCCGCTTCCTCCGAGAAATCACCTTCCGTAATCTAAAATCCATCGATCCCCCCCATCTCTCTGACCTGCTCTCCACCACTCTCCCCGTGGACTCAACCCACATCTCACCTGATGATCTCACAAATCATCTCAACTCCACCTTGTCTACCTCCCTTAACACTATGCCCCCCCTCAAAACAAGAACCGTAACTTTCAAAACATCTTCACCCTGGTACACACCTGCACTTCGTAAACTGAAACAGACTGGTCGCCGACTTGAACGACTCACAAATAAATAATCTCTCACAGTCCACCTTGAAGCTTACAAACTCCACCTCACTGATTACAGAGATGCCCTCATTGCTGCAAAATCTGCCTACCTCTCCTGCATATTCACTGATCCCTGCCTAAACCACAGAACCCTCTTCTCCACAGTGGGCAACCTCCTCAAGCCTCGAGCCAACACTCTCCCAACCTCTACTCCGGATCTCTGCAACTCATTCCTCCACTTTTTCGCTGATACAATCAGCACCATCTATCAATCTTTATCCCCTGTACCCGACTCCCCAGCATCTACTCCACCACCTACCAAGGCCCCTCCTTTCACCATCTCCACTGACCTCCTTACCCCTCCTCCACACTGCTTCCTCTCCCAGTTTGTCCTGGTCACCCCTACCGAAATCTCCAAACTCATCTGCTCTTCCAAACCCACTACCTGATCCCTCGATCCTCTCCCCACTTCCCTGCTGAAGTCCTGCCTCCCCGTTCTCTGCCCCTACCTCACTAATCTCTTCAACTCCTCATTGTCCCAAGGAATTGTCCCCTCCGCTTTCAAAACTGCTGCTGTCACACCAATCTTAAAGAAACCTGGTCTTGATCCCTCCTCTCTCATTAACTACCGTCCAATCTCAAACCTCCCCTTTCTTTCAAAAACCCTGGAGCGTATCGTTGCGTCGCAACTTCATTCCCACCTCCTTGCGCATAACCTACTTGGACACCTCCAATCTGGCTTTCGCCCCCTCCATAGCACAGGAACTGCTCTCCTCAAAGTCCTCAACGACCTCCTCACCTCTGCTGACACTGGATCCCTCAACATCCTCATCCTCCTCGACCTGAGCGCAGCCTTCGATACAGCGAACCACAACATCCTGCTCACCAGACTCAAATACCTCGGCATTGAAGGCTCTGCACTCAGCTGGCTCCGTTCCTACCTTTCCAACAGATCCCACTTCATCTCTCTCCACAACCACACCTCTGCTACAGCCACAGTCATCAAGGTGTTCCCCAAGGCTCCGTACTCGGCCCCCTCCTCTTCATCATCTACATCCTCCCCCTTGGTCAGATACTCCGCCACTTCAACCTGGACTTCCACTGTTACGCCGATGACACCCAGATCTACCCCGGCACCAAATCCCCCCACAACTCCCCCCCCCCTCTCCCATATCAACTCCTGTTTGTCAGCTATAAAAACCTGGATGCAACATAACTTCCTCAAACTCAACAGCGATATGACAGAATTCCTCCTCATAGGCTCCAAAGCCACACTCAGCAAAATCAATAACCCCACTCTCACCATCGACAGCACCACTGTCTCCCCAGGCCCGCAACCTTGGCGTGATCTTTGATTCCACCATCTCCCTTGAGCCTCACATCCGCCATTTATTTAAAACCTCCTTCTTTCATCTCCGCAACATCGCCAAACTCAGACCCTCTCTCACACCTCCCGTTGCTGAAAGACTCATCCATGCCTTCATCTCCTCCCGACTGGACTATTGCAACTCACTTCTCCTTGGCATCAGCTCCACCTACATCAACCGACTCCAACTGGTCCAGAACGCAGCCGCCCGACTCAGCACTCACGCCCACACCAAATCCTGACATCACATCACTCCAGTCCTCAAACAACTTCACTGGCTTCCCATCTCCCACCGGATCACCTACAAAATCCTGATCCTCACCTACAAAGCCCTCCACCATCTGGCCCCCCCATATCTCACTGACCTCCTCTCCCCTACCAACCCCCACGGTCCCTCAGATCCACATCAGCCGGTCTCCTCTCCATCCACAAGTCCAACCTCCGCAGTTTTGGGGACAGAGCCTTCTCCAGGGCAGATCCCAGGCTCTGGAACTCCCTCCCCCAACTGAACCGCAATTCCGTGTCCCTCGCCCTTCCAGTCCCGCCTCAATACCCATCTCTTCACCTCTGCCTATCCATAGCCCCACGTCCCTCTCCCTTTTCATCTGTGCATTAATTGCCTCGTATTGTGTTTTGAATTGAATTGTGTCTTTACTTTGTGTACTAGTCATGTCTCTTCTATTTATTTCATTCCCCGTACATGTTTTTCCTCTACATGCTAAATTATTGTAAGGTGTCCTTGAGGCTCTTGAAAGGCGCCCATAAACAAAATGTATTATTATTATTATTGTAATTACTTGGCTGTCAAAAAACGTACATAACATCACATGGATAAAAATATCATGCAGTTTATTTACTATAAAAACCCTCCCATGACCATGGACAGAACTGCCCCGATGATCAGCTTCTCCGTATCTCTTATGTAGCTGCATGCTTCTCTTGTCATGTAATTAACCGCTTTTTATCAAATCTTGCCTATCATTGCTAAAGTGCAATAAATGGTATTTAAAGTACTTGGCTGTCAAAAAAAGCGCAAAACTTAAAGGTGTTTAGGAAACGGACTGCAAGTAGAACTGTATAGCTTTTGTACATCAATTAAATTCAGGTAGAAGTTGCTCAAGATTTAAATCCCCTGAAAGTTAGGTTTCTTAACACAGGATAGATGTTTTGCCAGAACGGAGTTGCTGAATAAAATCGTCTCCCGTTTTCCTCCGATTCTTGCATGACCTCGGCTTGCCAGCTTTATTTCACACTCTGTGATCTGTGTAATGTATATAAGTGTAAAATATAAAACTGACCAAGAAGGTCCAGTGTTCTCCCCTGTTAGTTTAGTTACAGATACAGAGGGGAAACAGGCCCTTCAGACCACCGGGTCCGCGCCGATCCTACACCCACTGTCAAGTCAAACTGAAATGAAAGAACAGGTGCAGAGAAATGCTAAATTGAAATCACGAGACAGTGATTAAAGTGGGCGGATCCCCAGCCTGCCGAGTTCTGCCCGGGGGTCAAAAGGGCACACAGCACCAGAAGCCAGTGAAGAAGATACAAGAGACCTGTCAGAGGACATCAGCCACGTAAAATAGTGGAATTAATTCAAGCTGTGGAAAAGGCGCTTAATGACTTGAGCGATCTCGGAGACACAGGCGCTATTAAAAATCCACTGATGACAAAATCAATTGAAACCAAGCTTCCAGAAACTCTTAAGAAGGAATGGCTGGTTTATGTAGCTGACAAGAGGAATGGTGTGGCACCAGAGAAACGGTTTGACAGTCTCTTGTCATTTCTCAAAGAGCAGGAGAGCATATACGAACAGCTCGAGCAACTGAGGGACGAGGAGCCGAGTAGAAAGGAAACTCGGACTGAACCAAGACATGCCAGAACCAAGTCTACCAAGTCAGAAAATGACCACACAAGTTGTGTAGTCTGTGGTGACATAAAGCATAAAAGGAAGTTGTACTTCTGCAAGCAGTTTCGAGGGCTAAAGCTGACAGAGAAAAGAGCTGCAGTAAAGAAGTTGGGAGCATGCAAAAAGTGTCTTGAAGTTCATGATGATGGTTCATACTGCAAACCTGCATATCTGTGTAAAATCAAATCTGCAAGGATGAACAGAATCCTGAGCATCAATTTTATCTGTGCCCCAATTATGAGATGAGGAAAAGCAGTGTGGATCAGAGAAGGAGTAAATTTGGTCCAGAGGAAGATAAAGGCAAGAAGAAATATACAGTGGACCAAGAGGAGTTTTACAGCAAACTTCCACCAGAGTTGGCAAAACAATGCCGAGATGTGTTCTCGAACACTGCATCAAGAGCCTTCAACACTGCAAAGCATCAGCCACGCCTCCTAAAGGAAGGTGGACTGCAAGAGCATCCAGTGATTATGATGCTTTTGGAGGTCATAGCAAATGCTGGACAAAAGGTTGGGACATTAATTGACTTGGTTTCAGATACCAACTACATAACTCACAAGGCTGCGAGTAGACTGAACCTTAGGAGTGAAGACATCACGCTTATCGTCCATGGAGTTGGGGGGATGAAGGTCAACGTAAAGACGAGGCGCTACCTTCTAAAGATCCGAGGGAAGACTCCCAAGGGCACACTCAAGTCGCACCAGTTAGTTTGTTATGGATTGGACAGCATTGCAGATGTTCACAAACATGTGACTCCACAGCAGCTGCAAAAGTTATTTCCAGACGTCCCACTTGAGGAACTTGTGAGACCAAAAGAGATACATTTGCTCATAAGCCATAGAGAAGGTCAGCTAGCGCCTCAGAGGATTAGAACTGTTGGAGATATCATTCTGTGGGATGGACCACTGGGAAAGACTGTTGGAGGTTGTCATCCTGGGCTGTTTGAGAAGCTTACCATGTCAGCCCACATGTCCAAAACACACTTCGCAAGATCAATGAGAGCAGCTGCTTTAAAGTATGAGGAGCTCACTGCCCCAGTCCCTGAGGAACTTTCACCAAACGGACAGGTCGCCGTCAAAGTCCAGAAGTCACGTACATCAACCGCCAATCGGGACTTCTTGGATTGGTTGAAGTGGGATAGTATTGGAGCAGCATGCGAGCCAAAGTGCGGGGGTTGCCGCTGTGGAAACTGCCAGCCAGGCGGAAAAGAAATGACTCTTGCTGAAGAGAGAGAGCTCGAAGAAGTAAGGGAAGGCCTCACCTACGTAACAGGAGACCGTCACAGTTAAGACCCACATTGGCATGCTAGCTATCCTTGGTTGGAAGACCCAGCTTCTCTACCAAATAATAAAAGGGCAGTGCAGCCACATTTCTCAGGACGGAGAGGCAGCTATCCAGAGAACCTGAATGGAAAAGTGCCTACACAGCTCAGGTGCACGACATGGTGGACCGAAAGGCTGCAATCAAATTGTCCGAAGACATGATTGCAAACTGGAAGGGATCAGTGTGGTATGTGAGTCGCGTTATTGCTCCAAACCCCCACTCTGTCACAACCCCAGTGAGACTAGTGTGGAACAGCAGCCAAAAGTGCAATGGTGTCAGCTTAAATGATTTGCTGATGAAAGGTCCAGACGTCCTCAACCAAATTCGCGCCGTCCTCCTCAGATTCAGAGGCGGAATCTATGCTGCTCTGGGAGACATAAATAAGATGTATAACTCAGTCTGGTTGGAGGACCGTGAAGTACACTTACACAGATTCCTCTGGCGAGATTCCGAGGACGAGGAGCTGGGAGAGTATGCTATCACAAGAGTGAACATCGGAGACAAACCTGCGGGGTGCATTGCACAGTTGGCAATGCGTGAGCCTGCTAATCTTCCTTCTTTTACCCACATCAAGGATAAGCAGCAAGTACTCCAGAAAGACAGCTATGTTGACGACATCCTCACATCTCACAACAGCCTCCACCAGTTGAGAATCATCACAGCAAATGTGGAACGAATCCTAAAAGCTGGTGGGTTTGAGCTCAAGCCTTGGGTTCTGTCTGGCCAAAGTGGGAGGAAGGAGGACAATGATGCTTTAAAGAAAAGCAAAACAAAAAGCATGATCCTACCAAACCAAATGCATGATGATGATAACAAGGCACTTGGTCTGGGCTACATTGTTGAAGAGGACATGCTCCACGTTATGGTGGGAATCAATTTCTCCAAGAGAAAGAAAAAGATGCGGCTTGGTCAAAGCCTTCTACAAGAGCAAATCAAAACTCAGACGCCACATCCCCTAACAAGAAGAGAGCTTCTCAGCCAGGTAGCAGGGCTATATGACCCCATCGGCATAGTGGCTCCTGTTGAGCAAAAGGGAGCGATTCTAGTACGCAGAGCTTTCCAAGAAGCAAAAGAGGGAAGCTGTTCGGTCAGAGACACATGGGACATGGCACTCTCAGATGGAATCAGGGAGGATGCAATTAAGCTCTTTGAAGAGTACGTACAACTTGGAAAAGTCAAGTTCGTCAGGGCACTGACTCCCTCTTGCTCCGCAACTGAACCCTTGGGAATCACCTTTTCTGACGGAAGTGAGCACACCTACGGGGCAGTGATGTACCTGAGATGGGATTCAGACCATGGCCCAATTGTCAGACTTGTGGAATCCAAGGCCAAGTTAACTCCCTTGGACCATAGAGGAGACGCTGTTAAAGCAGAGATGTGCGGAGCAGTGTTCGCTTTACGCTTAAAGAAGTATTTTGAGCTACACAGTCAAATTAAAGTGGAGAAGTGGTATCATCTTGTGGATAGCCAAACAATCCTTGGTGCAATACAGCGAGAAAGCTACGGATTTCAGAAATTCTTCGCCAATCGGATTGGACAGATTCAAACAAGCACCAACATTCAGGACTGGCGGTGGATTCCTGGCCCACAAAACATCGCTGATGTAATCACCTGAGGTGCCAGCCCTCAAGACCTTGATCAGTATTCGGAGTGGCAAAATGGACCGAAGTTCCTGGTATTGCCTGTGAGTGAGTGGCCAATAAAATCAGCTAAAGAACTGGCTGCCACTGCCAGAGAGAACATCAACAAGTTACAGAAGAAAGCTTTTGTTGCAGCACTATCAAGAGCCAAAGTAGAGAACCAAGAACCGGAACCAACAAGCCCAAAGAGACCACCTGCAGGGTCAGCTATTCAGAACCTTGTTGATGTCCAGCGGTTCAGCATTCTAACTCGACTGATCAAGACAGTCGCATGGATTTGGAGAGCAGCGAACAGGTTTCTTGGCAAGAACAAAGCCCTAAACAATCCAAAGTGGGAGGCCATTTCTTTGACAGGAGTCATTACAGTAAGAGAACGAGAAAATGCTCTAAAAGACATTTTTTGTGCTGCGCAATTGGGCACAACTTTCCCAAGCACCACAACAGATCGACTGGTAGCCTATAAAGGCCAAGATTCTGGGCTGATGGTTTGTGGTGGCAGAGTGCAGAGCTTTGAAGAGGATAACGTTGCTGTTCCCATCCTGCCCGTTGATGCCTGGGTGTCCATGCTGCTAGCTCGGGAGGCTCACAGGGAGAGTCATGACGGAGTGGCTGGGACCTTGCTTAAAATGAGAAGAAAGGCTTGGGTCATAAAAGGAAGGAGAATTGCTCAAAAAGTCGTTGATCACTGCATAATCTGCAAGAAAGCAAAATCAAAGAAATGTCAACAATTAATGAGTGATCTGCCGCCTGAAAGAACTGAACCTGCTGCTCCTTTTGAGTTTACAACAGTAGACCTCTTTGGACCCTACCACGTACACGATGACGTCAAGAAGAGGGTAAAACTCAAAGTCTGGGGAGTTGTCTTCTGCTGTATGGCCAGCAGAGCCATCCACACAGAGTTAGTCAACACCTTATCAAGTGAAGGGTTTCTGATGGCTTATCAAAGATTCACAGCAATCCGTGGGCACCCCAAGAATATCTGCTCAGATCCAGGCACTAATTTTATTGGCGCAAAACCAGTCTTAGAGGAACTATATAGGTTTTTGGACAACCTGGACAGAGCAGCTTTGGAGGAGAACGCAGCTAAAAATGGAACAGAGTGGATGTGGAAAATCCATCCTGCTGATTCTCCACACAGAAATGGCGCTGCGGAAGCTGCTGTGCGTGTTGTGAAGAAAGCGCTCAAAGATTTTGGAAAAGAATAGTCACTCAGTTATAGTGAGTTTCAGACAGCTCTTTACATAGCAGCCAACCTGTCAAATGAACGTCCAATCGACGCCAGGATACAAAGCCGGGAAGACTGCGTTCAGTACATCACACCAAATACTCTTCTGCTTGGCCGAGCATCTCAGTGCGGAGTCATCAAGACTTTTGACTTTTCACGCTACCCCTACAAAAAACTTAGAGCAATACAGTCGGAGGTGAACAAGTTTTGGAAGAGCTGGAGCCAACTCGCTGCTCCTAACTTGTTTATAAGGTGCAAGTGGCACACCACTCAGAGAAATGTCACTGCCGGAGACATTGTCTGGTTAAGTGACCAAAATGCACCGAGGGGGCAATTCAAGCTGGGCAGAGTCGTCAGCTCCAATCCAGACCGCAAAGGCATCGTGAGAGACGTCAATGTACGGATCTTTCCAAGCTACTCCATTCCTCTGACAAAAGCTTTGAAAGGAAGGGCAATGCATTCCACTCAGGGGAAGGAGAGGATCCAAGCCACGATAGTTCACAGGGATGTTAGGCGGCTGGTTGTCTTACTTCCAGTAGAAGAACAAGACAGAAACGCATCAGGTGACTAAGTTCAAACCTGGACTTCAAAGTTTGACGTTAAAGCGTCGAACTCCCAAGTGGTTCAATTGGAAGATCGAGTGGGAGGTGTCAAGTCAAACTGAAATGAAAGAACAGTTGCAGAGAAATGCTAAATTGAAATCACGAGACAGTGATTAAAGTGGGCGGATCCCCAGCCTGCCGAGTTCTGCCCGGGGGTCAAAAGGGCACACAGCACCAGAAGCCAGTGGAGAAGACACAAGAGACTTGCGAGCAGAGAACCTGAACAGTAAATCAAAAGGACTGTCCGAAAAGACTGCCGCGATAGCCAGAAAAGGCAAGCAGGACTGATTTTCTACAGACCCGATTGGCAGCCAGTTTTTCACCTGATAAAGACCAAAACTGGTAAAGATTAAAACTGCTAAAAAACTGCTAAAGTCTAATCTGCCAAAATAAAAGAAGGAGAAAATAAAAGGTGTAAAAGAAGTGTTTGGTCTGAGTGAATCCAGTTCATCATTTCTGGGTAGATAAATCAAATCCCTTTCAAGCGGGGAATCTGCAAAAACAGTAGAAGACTTGACACCCACTGTGGACATTTTTACATTCGCCAAGCCATTTAACCTACAAACCTGTACGTCTTTGGAGTGTGGGGGGATCTCGGAGAAAATCCACGCAGGTCACGGGGAGAACTTACAAATTCAGTACAGACAGCACCCGTAGTCGGGATCGAACCCGGGTCTCTGACGCTGCATTCGGTGTCAGGCAGCTGCACCACCGTGAATGAAGGCGTGTTTTAAGTATCAAATAGAGGAGCAAGAGGGTGTCCAAGGCGGAGAAAGTGTAGAGGCCAATGCGCAGGTAGTCCAACTGGCAGGAGTGCAGGTCCACCATGATAATGCTGTGGCCTCAGTGGGCTTTGGGGGAGGTGCAGGTGACATCGGTGACCAGGCGAGGGATGCAGACCGTGGTCTGATTGATCCACCACATGAACCTCCTGGCGTCTCAGGTGCAGAGAAAGTGGTTGCCGCTTAGCCGCAGCTCCCGAAGGTGTTTGATGGCGCTGACCGGGAAACTGGAGGCCTGGATGGTCTTCAGGTTGTTGTTGTTGAGATCCAGATACTGCAGGGAGGTCACGACCCGCAGGAAGTCCTTGGTCAGCTTGGAGATCTGGTTGCGGGTGAGGTTGAAGACGCGCAGTGTCTGGGTACAGTTGGACAGCATGCGATGCACCGTGGTCAACAGGTTGCTACCGAGGTCCAGCAGTTCCAACCAGCCTAGCAGGTAAATCTTGCCCCAGTTGAAGCTCCACAGCTGGTTACCGCGCAGCACAAGTTCCTTGAGTAGCGGGGGCAGGTAGTCAAACACGTCGTGCGGCATGGACGCGTGTTTCTTCCCCTAATAATCCACTGCTATCTGTGTTCGAGAGCAAAAACTTGCAAAGGACAGGCACGGTTCCTCGCCAGCGAAGATGGACGCAGAATGCTGGCGTAACTCAGCGGGACAGGCAGCATCTCTGGAGAGAAGGAATGGGTGAGGTTTCGGGTCGTGACCCATTACTTCTCTCCAGAGATACGGCAACGACACCAGTCTGAAGAAGGGTCTCGACGCGAAACGTCACAAATTCATTTTCTCCAGAGATGCTGGCTGCCCCGCTGAGTTACTCCAGCATTTTGTGTCTATCTCCCATGGCTAATAATGTCACCTCACATTGTAAACTCATTATCTGAAGAAATGTCTCCTCGTTGGCTCAA